>NW_020439030.1:1835515-1882753 GCF_000699045.2 Agrilus planipennis
TCAGCATTTACAGAAAGAGTATTCTCTGTTATGAACGCAAAGTGGCGGGACGACAGGAATAAAGCTTCATTAAAACTAATTAAAAATGAACTTTTAGTTTACTTAAATCTTTGTTTGCCATGTTTAGAGGCTATTAATGTATTTAAGAGCGACAGCAATTTGTTACTGGCTGCTAGGTGTAACAAAAAATATGTTTTTAAAAACATAAAATAAAATACTTTATTTTTATGCCGAGTACTTTTTTTTGAACCTTTTAGTCGAGAAATACTTTATGTAAAGCCTGAAAAGGTGATAACCCTAGTCCTAACTAACTCACGAAATAGTCATACATATTATTTGACATCATTTCTTGGCACATATTCATTTGAGACGAATTCGACGGCGAAAAAGTGGCTAATTTTATCTTTAAGTTTTCTCAGCATTTTTTGCAAATCTTTACCTATTTTTGAAGACATTTAAGTAGCCACTGTTAGTAAGTAGATTGGAACCAGTTGGAAAGGTTTGTTACTGTGTCCTCGTTTACGCGTCCAGTTCACCTTAGTCCAAAAAGAGCCTCATTCTCATTCCGATTCAGATTCATCACGCATTTTTCTGACGGCGATTATATAACATTAGCAGACCATGAAACCATAATAATACGATGCAGTCAGCGTGGTAACTGCCGCATGAAATGCAAGTGCACTTGCCTTATAAAACACGCTTGTAAAGTATTTCTGTCTTTATCTTTCTCCGTTCTAGCAAATTGCAATGATTAAAATGGCTATTCTTACAGTAGATCCGCTAATTAAGGCATAACATAGAAAGGAAAAGAACAGTAGTTTTTCTGTACTTTACAAAAGGAGAAAACTGTTCAGAAGGTTCTAGATGATATACTTTTTAAATGAGTTCTCAATTTTATAACGAAAGAACGATAACATCCACGGTACAAAATCGTTTAAACATCTGGCTAAATATTATTGTTTTACTTTCCGTAATTTGAATATTTTTTAGAGTTAGGGTCGCCACCAAAAAATAAGGGCTTATTTAAACGATATGAGCTGCTTTTCTTCTCTTTCTACTAGCAACCCTTAAGTATTATACATACTTACAACAATGTTAATAAAAAATAAGTTATAAGCCGCGTTGCGGTCAAATTTTAAACGAAACAATACACTATCAAGTAATTGTCAGTATGTCGCCATCTGTAGGAATTTACTGCCAACGTGCCAATACTTATAGTTTATTAACTCTGAGAAAGAAAGGTAAAGGTCTTCATCTAACTGATTCAGACCGAGCGGCATGGCCTAGAGGTCTAGACCATTGCTTAGCATTCGGGAGGACGCCGGTTCGATTCCGGGTCCGTCTGCCTTGGTCCAAGTTTTTCTATGGTTTCCTTGGATCAATTAGGCAAATGCTGGGGCAGTAATATTCCATAGATAATCTTTCACTCTCTTCTGTCTTCATTTCGTCCGTCTCATCTTTCTCACCCGAACCACCACCCACCCATTCCCACGATTCCTGAAAGCAGGCTGAAGAGGGCCTTCCGCCCTACCTTCCGGCATAGTCCGGGGGAATGAAACACCCAAAAGTTTTTTTTTTTTTTTTACTGATTCAGGTACCTATCAAGAGTATGACCCGAGTCATAGATGTAGTTTTGACAAGTCTTGTAAGGCCCTGACAGATATTACAAAATACTGCCATTAACAGTAAATACCTCTAGATGGCATTATACTATCACGAACTTGATGTTAGTTAACTCACTTACTTGGAGTAACTACTGTTTAACTAGTAATTGATCGAAACTAATACATTTATATGTCGACTGATTTATTGATGATCATTGTAAGATTAATCTCTTATGACGATACAATTGGTGCTGTGCAGTGACGGCTACTGCTTTCTGGATAGAATGAGAATTTATCTCAGAAAATTTTTGCGTTTTATATTAAACTAAAATAAACTATTTTCTTACGAATTTCAACAAAAATCAGTAGCTAAAGGATAATCAGTGAACCTTTAACTAAACATTTTCAAATTCCTTCATTCCTTTATTAATTTTGTGTCATCATCGCGACTGTTTCTAGAAAGTGACACCTATTAAACCCTTTTTTAGCTTTGATTCACACATTCAGTATACAACAGGGGAAGAATAGAAAATAGAATTAACATTTCTGTTCCTCAAAAAGTGAGGTTTCCGCCACCTCCCCATTAGGTAAGCTTTCCGTACCTGCCATTCCTTCGTCCTTCCCCAGGATTCTTATGAAAGTAGTAAAACTTTATGGAATAACTTCAAAAATTGATTTTTCTCTTTCGTTTTTTGTTTTCACAGTTCTCACCCTTCAGAGGAAGTTCTTTCTTCTCAGGCCTCCCCCCTTCTTTCTTCCATCCCTTCACGTACCAGCCTGCATGCCGCAATTTGTGTCTCAAATTTTAAAATCTGGACCGTATAGAAGATCCTCTTTCGATATCCTCATAAGCAGGAGAAATTTAGAGAAACCCATACTGATGACAACCCGTTAGGGCAGTCCTTAAGGATTATACGTCATCCTCTAGTGAAGATATTTTAGTTCCGTAATTATGACTCGTACTTTAAGACAGGTGGTAGGTAGGTGGATGGATAGAAGTACTTTCGAATTAATCGCGGGCGGCGAGTCAGTTAGTTGACTTTATCAGCTGTTTGGTCATGGAGGTGCCGCAAATGTGTACCCGTTGTACATATTATCGTAGCTGAAGTACCGGTTAGTTGTTGCTGGTCGGTACTGAATGTATTCAGTAGTCGAACGGAAAACAGTGTCGGACTCGCGGTCTTCGCGATTGTTATGTACACTTTGTTGTATTGTTACCGTATTTGGACCCAAGAGGATTTTTTTTGTACCTTTAAAAACTCCTGTTGATAAGTACGTAGCGGTACCGTCTGCTTAGTGATTCGTTCTAACAAACAATTGAATTCTCTATTTTATTTTGTTGTATTTGGAAAACTGTTGGTCTACTTCCTCTTAGAGTCTAGAAGGTATGTCAGTTTCTCTCTGCCAATTTGCAATAGCACTTAACAAACCAGTTTCTCCTAGAAACGGTGCAGTATTAGTATTAACTTACGATTGCCTTGTTGGTTGGAAAGTTCTCTTTCAATTTTTTTATGCTGAAGTAAGAACATTTGCAATTTATCGATAAATTATTCACTAAAAATACTGACCAAGACCAAGGATCATACAATTTCGGTATTATCCTGCCTCTGTGAGTAAGATGAAACAAGAAAATTACGCAACTTTCCCGAAACGCTAAAGCACAGAAAGCGCTTATTTTTGTACATACAATTATAATTTTGTACTTACATTAAATTCTATAAGTACACACATAAATTAGCTGGTTTGTAGATATAAATAAAAATCTGGAGTTATAGAATCAACTCATTTCCGTTTCATTTAAGTCTTTTCAAGCACTCGTCTTCCTTGTCAGTGAAAAGCTGATTTCAATTAGTAGTAATATATTAACTAGCAACTTTTCAAATTAAATCTGCAATATTTTCGAATTTTTAGCCAGTATAAATATAGGCAGATATAATAATTCGTTTTAGCTTTGAGTTGAAGTAAAAGCTTTCCAAATTGGAAAAGACTCGCTAATCGTAAAGGAGATGATAATGAAAATGGAAGATTTAGAACAACAATTAAAGTAAATTACAAGAATAAGAAAGGTTTCACTAAAAACGATTTACATAAACGAATGTTTAAATCAGAGCAACGATAGGAGATAAATATTTTTACTTGTTAATTTTTAAAACCACATCCGACGTTTCGCCCAGGTTTGTAGGCGTATTCAAGGACGGAAAAAAAAGCCTTGAAGAAACTTACAAACCTAGGCGAAACGTCGGACGTGGTTTTAAAAATTAACAAATAAATTATTTATCCCCACCGTTGTTCTGATTTAAACATCCCGTAAAATTAAGGGAAGATTCGAATATCGAGTTACATTAATTCTTGACGAATTTGTGTCGAACAATAGCAACGATTATCGATATCTTGTTCTTATTACCTTATTTTACCTTAATATTTAACATATTTCACGAAAAAGGACTAATTAGCGTTTAAATTTTATAACAGATGTATTAATCCTTAAACCAATTTAATCTTTTTTGTTTGTTTCCTATGGATGCGCAAATTTGTTTTTTGATGAACTGTAAATGAGTAAAACATTCCGTGTTTGTTTAATTTATTAAATCGCCAACGTCAAACATAATGAGCTATAATGTTTATGTACGTGTTTTTTTACGCTCTAGTACACACAATGCTTTATGATTAATAATAACAAATTCCGAATTTTTTTATTAAATTGCTAACAGTAAATATGAAATGAACATATCTTATACTATTCCACATTTCGCATCCGTTTGCAGATAAATATTGAATATTATGCCTAACGCGCTTCTTATCAAGATTTTATTTTCTAATTATTAAAAGTTACTTTAAGGGTGAAAAAAATGCTAAAGATATACAAGTACTGTTCAAAAATTATCGCGAATTTTGTGATTTTTCAAAAATTATTTATTTATTCGTGAATATCCATTTCGTCCCCTTCAAAATAATTCCAAGCAGATATTATTTTCTTGTTCCAACGTTTTTTCTAATCCTTGAAGCACTTCAAAAAATTATTTTTTGTGGTCTTGTTCGGCTCCTCCTTCGATGCGCTCTTTATCTCCTCAATTGTAGCGTAGCGTAATCCTTTCATGAGCCTCTTCAGTTTCGGGAACAAGAAAAAGTCACAGGGAGCCAGATCTGGGGAATACGGTGGCTGCGGCATTATTAGTGTGTTGTTTTTGGCCTAAAATTCGCGCACAAGCACCGATGTGTGAGCAGGGGCGTTATCATGGTACAAAAGTCAATTTTTGTTCCTCCAAAAATTCGGGCGTTTCTGACGGATTGCTTCTCCCAAATTGCGTATAACTTACAAATAATATTCTTTACTAACCGTTCTACCATGTGGCAAGAACTCAAGCACCACGCCCCTGGAATCGAATAAAACTATAAGCAAAACCTTCACATTCGACCTAATTTGGTGCATTATTTTCGGTCTTGGCCCGTGCGGCAGCTTCAATTAAGATGATTGAGCTTCGCTTTCCACATCATAACCATAAACCCATGATTCGTCAGCAGTTATGACCCTCCGTAGTAAATTTGGGACGTCGCGGACAGAGTCCAATAACTCCTTAGCAATGTTAATGCGATGTTGTTTTTAATCGAAATTGAGCAATTTTGGAACGAATTTCGCAGCGACCAGTCTCATGACCAAATAGTTGGTAAAAATCTAATGACAGAAACCAATCGGTATGTTTAGGTCCTCAGCAACTTTTCTAACGGTGATTCGACGACTGACCAATACTATTTTCTTCACTTCAACAATGTTTTCGTTTGTTGTTGACGTGCTCGGGCATCCGGCACGCTCTTCACCGTTCACATCTTCTCGGCCCTCTTCAGAACAGTTTGTACCACCGATAAATGTTGCTTCGGTCTAAGGTAGCTTCACCATATGCTACAATCAACATTCGAAATGCGTCCGCGCACTTACTTCTGTTTTTCGCACAAGATTTGATACAGATTCTGTGATCCATTTTTTGGCCGAACTTGTCGGTTCAAAATTCTCGATATTTTTTGAACAGGTCTCGTATAAAACAGAATGAAAAAAATGAATTAATTTTTTAATTGATTTTACCCACTACCTCGAATAAATAAGGAAAAAAAATCGATCATTTCTGCGAGCTATACTCTTGGGTACGCTTCGTCGGTTGATGTTGTCACCTCCAGGGTTCGATTCCCGGCAAGGGAATGACAGCAGCTACAACAATTTTTTCTCATTAATCTAAGGTTATCTGTAATTCCAAAATTAATTCATTAATACATTGGCTTAACGCTATAAAAATTCGAAAAAAAAAGTATCTCATAAGTAAAAAAGGTTATAAGAGAAAAAGAACGGAGGGTGCTATTAAAATTAACAAGAAATAAGCGAGACAGGACACCCTCTCAGACATGAAGCGCTAGTTGATAGAAATATATTAGAAGCAGAAATAGAAGAAACTATTCAAGCATTTATGTACATTCTAAACACTCCAAAATTAATACAATTAAAATTGTCTAAATTCCAATACACCTTTGTAACGTTTCGTAGTAATTATAGAGTCAATACTCTTTTAACTTTCTCTTCCTTTACATTGGTAAACATTATAGGTGCATATACTTAAAATTTTCTACCTTCTTGTAATGCTAAAGGATTCCTGATGGACAACAACATAATAAACGATAACTGTATGCAGTACAGTATTTCTAAGACCAACAATAAGTTAAAGTTACCTGCATTTTCCATTAAAACCTTTTAAGATTATCAACTGCAGTAGATAATAATCTCTTTAGGTAAAGTCTTGCTGCATCGAATATGATTTGCTGAAACTATACTCATAACTTACCCTGAAAAAGAAACAAAAAAATCGTTTACAATCATATTTATAAATTGTACGTAAATATAAAACTATACATTTAAGTTGAAAAAATACTACACAATGGGATATTGCAACAGTTCAGTATATCAAAAAAGAACTAGACAATTGTTTCTATAATATTTAGACAGTTATCAAAAGTACCTAACCTGTCCATTTTTTTAAACGTATTACACTGACGAAACATCCCATTGTGTTTTATTTTTTGTATCCTACATTTTATCTTATAACGTTTTGTGTGTGCATCGCAATAAGTATTAATATTAATGTTGTTAGTATTTGTCGCAGTTATTAAACGCATATGCCCGGTATAATCCACGGAAAATGGCTCTTCACCTATGTAGATAATACGAATGGGTTCTCCTAAGCAAATTTTGATCCGCAACAATTTGCAATTTACGCCTTAAAGCACTTTTTAGTGAAGCATTGTAGCTGTATATAAAAGTAAAAATACTTGGTATAGTCTTTATTAAGTCCCTTTGAAGTTGGCTTATCCGCATTCTACACGACTACCCCATTCCTACAGTATAAAATCTACAATTCATCATCGTGTTAATTTTAGAATGGAATATTTGTCAAATTTCTTGGGCCTTATCGCTAAATAATGATAGTAGATGTATTTCATTGTTTCTATGTATTTGGTCAATTGAACAAACCAGTAAGCACTATATGAGTCCACTTCTGGTCGTTTTGGCTCTTCATTAATCAAATTCTGATTTGCATACGGACTCCTTCGCATTTCTATTGGTCTATCAACCTAATGAAAAACAAAAAGTGCTACGTTTTTCAAGCGAATAATGAGGATACCGTGGAAAGAAAAAGTTAGAAACAAAGAGATATTAGGAGCACAGGGGACTCTATGGGAGTCAATAAGAAATAGGCGAGATAGGTTGGTAGGACACCTTCTCAAGTATGAAAGATTAATCAAAGACCTATTAGAAGCAGAAACAGGAGTTAAGAGGTAGATTAGATTACTGTATTTTTTAAAAAATTCTACAGTCCAATGAAAACTGAAAAGAAATGTCACTTGTAATGTGATAGAACCATTATTAAGTCAAATGTAATCCATTTCGTTATGATTGAAGAGTTTACTACTGTCAGTATCAATTTCCAGTAATGGACTTACTTAATCGTTGCTGTACCTAGATAAAGATCTTTTCTTCAGAAAAAAATTTGAGTTGAACGGAAACCATTATATTCAACTAGCGGAACATACATACATACATATAATATACATGTAAAAATGATTAACTGTCTAAGTACAGGATGCAAGTACCATATACAATTTTTACAATCCACTAGTTTTGAATTAATATTCATAGCGCAATGATTTCAAACTCGTGATCGATCAAATGACTTGAATTCTTCCTTGAAGAGGTTTCTAGAATACAGAATGCCACCTAAATCAAAAAGTTTCCATATGAAACATGCTAAAATTATTCTAAACAATTCCAATCGTAAAACGTCCCAACCAATGATAATTTTACATTTTTATTGATAGTAGTTAACACTACAATTATAGATTTATAACTACAACTGTCTAAAACAGATCGTCCAGCTTTAATTTTTGTTATTTTTATATCAATTACTATTTGAACATGGATATTGTGACGCAAATTAGATAAATAAATTTGTATATAGATATTTATTCATTTAAATATATGTGCATATACTTAATTAAAATACAATATCTACACCAAATTTCATTTTTGAAACAAATAATTCCAAGTATTAGAAATGAAAAAAGAGAATATATTAAGTCTAACTAAATTAATATCTACAGTTTTACTGCATTTTTAATTTCTCAGAGAATAATCAAGATTAACTTTGTTTTTTATAATATCTACATTATATTGTATGTTTATCTGTGATTGAATGAATATAAGGAACGATCTAGATCCATGTACTGACGCTTCTGTGTTACATACAGAAAACCTTAGACAATATACTTATAATGAGTGATCGACAATGATCAAATTTTAATTATTTATTGTCTACAAAAAAAATCGAATATTTTTCATTCTTTTGTTTAATAAGCTATTTTTAATATGAAATTAATGTTCGTTTTTTCTCTGTTTATCGCATATGCGTTTCCGTTTCTATACTATTCATCCAATGGAAAGTCTAAATAAAAACAAAGATAACACCTAGTTTTATAGACATATAAATAAAATAGACTCAATGGTAAGAGTGATCCCCTGCCACATTTGGCGATTGGCCATGCTCAATTCCCGGACAATGCAGTACTTGATTTATCTGTAGGTATGTCTAAGACCGCTAGTGTTTTATAAAATAGAAGCATAAGAAAAATAAATCATATTTAGGTCTATAGCGCCCCTTTCAAATAGTGTTTCTTATAAATACAAATACATTTTTGTATCCGGGGCAAGGATTTATATATTGTGTTGTGTATGTATTTCAAATGGATATCTAGTATTTTTTAGAAGTTAATCCTCTTACAGATAGATAGACGATATTCTTGGTTATTCCCACAAATTTCAAGTAAGTTCCTTTTGCCAAGTCTATAGACATAGCTCATCTGTCACTCCACCCTCAGAAGGTCGTCAGTCAGTCCAAATACTAGTTGGACACACACCTCCATTCCTTCCGATCCGGAGTCAATCCCTACTTCTTTACGAACAGTAAGAAATCTAATCTGTATCTTCCTCTATTGTTCTTGACTCCTATTTCCAGTTGTACTATATCTCTACATAACTAGCCCTTCGCGTCCCATCAAAGTGTGCCCTATCGCCCTTCTTCCCTTTCGTTATTGACTGCTGCTACATTTTCCAATATTACCCTGATTTCTAACCCTCTTCCTTCCAGGCTATTTTTATTATTGAAATAAACTGTTTGTGAGAACACAAGTAATTCCTTTTTGTTGAAAGAGGCACAACCCTTCTCTATTTTTCCTTTCGTGTTTCCACCATCTTTTACCTGACTTCTTAGAAACCAAATTATTAGAATGGGCCACCCATCCAAGAACTAACCAGGCGATCGTGTCTTAACTTTTATACCAGTAGGCCAGTATCGCCGTACCCCCGCTAGCTGTCCCTTTTACACACTAATATTTTTATTTTTATTTTCATTCGATACTTTTCTGCAAATATATGTACAATGACATTTTATTTTTTTTGTAACAAATTCGTATACGTAGAAAAATTTTATCGAATATTGTCGTTCTAAATAAACGTTGCATTTTCGACGGTGGTACTAAAACCGATACCCATAACTAATCTAGTAGTAAATGTTTTATACCCGTTTTAAAACCAATTATTGCACCATGTTATCCATATAAACTATGCGAAATTATTGTTTATAGCTCACTTTGGGCGATTAGCGTGCTTTTTCTGTTTAATGACAGTATTAAACAATAACTATCAGATTATAAAGTTGGAGATCAAAATAACTTGAAACAAATTTACTTATTAATTGATTAGTTCTATTGTCAAGGTAGCACATGCTTTTTACATTACATCTTAAAGCTGCTTTTTGTAAACGGGCATGATTTTTTTGGCGTGAATTGAGCAAATATTTGTTGTATACAATAATATTAACAAAGTGTAATTGGTTTAAACATTAATCTCCTCATATTTGTTTATGGAAATATAGAATTCAATTATTTTTCAGGCCTACTCCTTATATATATTCTGTATTCATTTTCAATTTCTTACACGCTACAAACTATCTTAGGTTAATGAGAGAAAAAAATTGTTGCTGTTGTCACACCCTCGCCGGGAATCGAACCCGGGACGTTATGATGTGATATGGTTACATTGGTTCGACAGATCTGTGACTTAATAAGTACGGTTTGTCGCTGTTGCTGTTGTCATCTCTCGTAGCTTAGTGGTCAGATCATTGGTGCGTAAAGCTAAAGGTCCCGAGTTCGACTCTCGGCGAGGGTGTAACAACAACAGCAAATTTCCCCTCATTAACCTCTGAGGTAGTTTGTAGTGTGTAAAAAATTGAAAATGGATTTTCATATAATATTAAAACTACATAGTAACCACTACTAAAAAAGTCAAACTATTCAAATTTTATTCCATTTCCTAACTACAAGCTTATCCGTTTTCTATGACACATGCACCTTGCGTCAGGCTTGGAAGACAAATAAGTATTCAATAAGTTGATACACCGAAAGGGAGTTATTTAAAAAAGATATACCTACTCAATTGTTTTTCGTATGTCAATCTAGCACAACGGAGTTATATTTCTTATCTTTAATTGTAAAGTGCACTAAGATATGTTACGATAAAATAGGCAAAATGCTAGTCTGATAGACTAACTTTCAGACAGTGGTAAAATTTGCTTTTTATATTTAATGTTAAAATCTAGTAAACCAATCTGAAAATTTCAAATACTAAAAATTTTTGTTCCAAAAAAGGAATATATTAGAGTTGCTTCAAATAGTTTCTCATATATCCAGCGGAAGTAATAATTTTTCGTTTAGTTTTACGCCTTGGTCTTTCATATTCAGTCTTGGTTTTAGTCTTAATCTTGTTCATTTGGTCTTGGTTTTAGTCTTGGTTTTGTTCGTTCCGTCTTGGCCTTGGCCTTGTTAGTATAAAGACAATTTGGTCATCACTATTTTAACCAGCTACGGTCATTTACTGGTTTTAGTAAATGTCTCATACTAGTGTTGAAATTGTCAAGAATAAAATAATTAGTTTAGAATTAGCAAACGTTAACAGAAAGAAAGAATTATTTTTGCATGCCTTTGCTATCAAATATACAAAGTGCATTTGTTAGGAATGTAAGTAAGTACGTGTTTATATTAATATACAGGTAGTTAAGTCACACGTGCTCACACACATACACACATCCAAAAAAGCAGCTGCATGTACGACCATGAAGGAAGTCAGCAATCTTGGAATTCTGTTTGCAGTTAGCGGAATTTGTTAAATGAATCTCTTAATTATTATTATAATTATTCATGTCATGTTGTTTTTATGCAACTTTTTTCGTTCTTAATTTATACTATACGTAATTAGTTAGGTACTATTATTGCATAGTACAATGGTCTTTAAATTATTGTAAACAAATAAAAATATAAATAATTCATAAACTCATTAAGGCATAATAATATAGTTAAATAGTATTTGTCAGTAATCCGTTTAAAATAATTATGGAACAACCTTAAAATTCACAGTCAATAAAAAGCTTAGCTAACTCGATAATGCGGAGCCTAAGGCGATTACATGTTAGCATGGTACAGACGAGCACTTTCAGTTCCATCACCTATGTTAAAAAAATATAAAAGAAAATATTGAAACTTTTTAAAATTCGCAATCTACAACAAACCAAAAACGGCTGCAGATTACCGATCGCTTAAAGCTTTACCAATACAACTCTCTAGTTTATCGTCTACCTAGCCCGGATATGGGCTATTACCTTACCGCAGCTACCATAAAGCCGCCATATTAGACCAGAGAACTGTTTTCTGTTGTTAAAGCTCGAGAGACGTCTAATAGATCACAGTTTCGAAGACGCTTACGCCCTCCGACGAGCTGCTACACAGATTCTGAAAGAAGTTACGGCAACTGACTTCTAGGAGACCTTTGTACTAAACAGCGCCATCATTTTTATCGTCTGCCTAGCCCGGATGCGGGTTACTACGTTACAGCAACCATAATACAGCCGCCATATCAGATCGGAGAACTTTTTTCTGTTTTCAAAGCTCAAGAAACGTCTTAAATACACAGATTCTGAAAGAGGTTACGGCAACTGACTTCTAGGAAACCATTGTACTAAACAGCGTTATCGTTGTTATCGTCTGCCTACCCCGGATGCGGCCTACTACCTTACCGCAACCACCATACAGCCGTCATATCAGATCGAAGGAACTTTTCTGTTCTTAAAGCTCAAGAGACATCTAAAGATCATAGTTTCGAAGACGCTTACGCCCTCCTACGAGATGTTACACAGACTCTGAAAGAGGTTATGGCAACTGACTTCTAGGAGATCTTTATACTAAACAGCGCCATCGTTGTTATCGTCTGCCTAGCCCGGATGCGGGCTACTACGTTACCGCAGCCGCCATACAGCCGCCATATTAGATCGGAGTACTTTTTTCTGTTTTTAAAGCTCAAGAGACATCTTAAATGCACAGATTCTGAAAGAGGTTACGGCAACTGACTTCTAGGAAACCATTGTACTAAACAGCGCAGTCGTTGTTATCGTCTGCCTAGCCCAGATGCGGCCTACTACCTTACCGCAGCCACCATACAGCCGCCATATCAGATCGGAGAGCTTTTTTCTGTTCTTAAAGCTCAAAAGACGTCTAAAAGATCACCGTTTCGAAGACGCTTACGCCCTCCGACGAACTGTTACAAAGATTCTGAAAGAGGTTATGGCAACTGACTTCTAGGAGAACTTTGTACTAAACAGCGTCATCGTTATTATCGTCTGGCTAGCCCGGATGCGGGCTACTACCTTACCGCAGCCACCATACGGCCGCCATATCAAATCGGAGAACTTTTTTTCTGTTCTTAAAGCTCAAGAGACGTCTAAAAGATCACAGATTCTGAAAGAGGTTGCGGGAACTGACTTCCAGGAGCCCTTTGTACCGTAATAATCGTGTTGGCGAAATTGTATCGGAGATTATTCTGAAGAATCTTAACGATATGCATCGATCTGATCAATAAATTACTTTCACCAGATCAATCTCATTACTTTACAGAGAAGCTAGTTCGATTTATTCGCACGGGAAAATCTGTACTAGTTTATCATGATTACACATAGATATACAATAACTACAGTAATTAATTTAAAAGAAATGCAGATTGTAATAAAAAGGAATTATGATGCTTGAAATGATTACTCCATGAAACTATTTGTATGCGGTGAAATTAAATAACTTATGTAATTATGTAACGCTCTAACGCTAAAATTAATTACCTCGAAGTTGTAGGTATTTCTTAATGAATGTCGGCATAAAAATCGATGGATAGTAATGGCATTCAAAATATTAATATGCCTTTACTGATTGCTTAGCGTCGTTTTTATGAAAAGCGTAAAATAATAAAATAAGTAAACCATAAAATAGTAATTATTCGCAAATTTATGTAAACGTTCTGGAATATTTCAATTATTACATTACCTTACCTCAAAGAATACTTCTCAATTACAGAATAAGTAAAATTTCCACACGAAACGATAAAATATATACCTGTGGTACAGTCGTAAATAACAGAAAATTATTATTTTTAAATCACATTCACCTTTGTTTATGAGAAAAAACATTAGATTTAAATAAAACGAATCTGAATTAAATGCCAACTGCGCAGTTACTACAACAAGGGGTAATACAATATTATCGTCAATTATTGGTACTTGCTTCAAATGTTTGACGAATACCCGTCTGACTGAATCCAACGCAGCAGATGTACTTAATAGAACTTATTAGTTCTCAGCAGCACGCCACGCCTTAAACAGAAGACGTAAAGTCCTTCCCGCCTACAAATACCATGCGAAACAATCCTATACCACGCACCCATACAAATATTTTATGAAATACTTCTAGAACGTTGTGGAGGCCGTTTTATGCAGTGACGGCCTTTAGGGGTGGCGAACAGGGCAACCGCCCAGGGCCTCGCTCTTGCAGGGGCCTCGCACAGTCCCGCAACAATCTAATTAGAAAAATATTAGGTAGTAATAGTACATACTACTAATGTGTATTTGAATTTTTTAATAGTCTTAAAAGAAGCCGTAAATTTGCTATCTTTGTCTTTATCAATTTTTTTTAATTTTCGATAAACAATTCTAAAACTGTAAACTTATTTATGAATCACTTTCTTTTTTGTAAGTATCATCATTAAAATTAATTCCACAAAGACGAGGGCCTCGCAAAAATTTACCCACCCGGAACCTTCCAATGACTAAGGCCGCCCCTGGTTTTATGAATACTAACTAGTTTGTAATAACATTAACTAATGAATAAGCGTAAGTTTGACTATAATGATAATTAAAGATATAAAGACTATAAAATTGTAGTAGTAAATTATAGGGAAGGTATTTATCAACAAATGTGTCGACTAATTTCTTGCAATATGAATAAGATATACTTTGGTAGCAGCAAATACCCTTCAGAGGGCGACACATAACGTCTTTAAAAAACAATTTTTACAGGCAAATTCTCACGTTTGTTTTTTATGTAAGCACATGTGTCAATAGGTGAATAATATAGATTTTATGACAAAGGCAATTTTCATTATCGATACAAGTGGTTGGCTTTTAGTGATAAAGCAAACAATTATCATCGGGTCGAATTCTAAAAGTGTTAGAATATTACTGGTATAGGTAGTTGTTCACATTATCAAAACTACATACTTGTTATATTATTTACATACCAATTTCTGTCTACACACCACCGTTCAGAAACATTAAACATTTTAAACTATGTAAATTGTTAGAGAAGAGTAAAATTGTGAAACTCCTCACTTAATTTACTCTGTACTCCTTCAAACCTATATTAAAACCAGAATAATTAAAATCAAGATATGTAAAATCTATCAACTGTTTTATTACAATAAATACTTATTAAGTATTTAGTATTTTTAGCAAGCAACGTGCCCAACAATCGCCTGCTTTCTCCTATACCTATCTATTTCTACAAGTAAGGTAAAATGATCACCAAATATATAGAAATTACATATTTCTTTATCGAAAGTTCAAATATGATAAACGTGTGGAATATATTCTCATATCTGAAAACTGTCTTAAAATAATCGAGCTGCCAAAATCTTTTTAGCAAAGTGTTAAATCTCTCAAAAATTATAAATACTAAAAATTAGATTGTAGACAATATTTTTACAAAAGATTGTCCAGTGGGTATAGTTGTTAAGACTACCCATGTAGGAACTATCAGAGTTAGCGATAGGGTGAACATTGGATCAATATTGGGTTGTCCAACTTTGGCTTAACGGAGTTCATCTAAGGTTGGATTGATTGATTTACCAAGATTGGGTAGTTTTCTCTATACCAGACCTGGACCAAAGTTGGCTGTATTACCTTCGCCTGATCAATCTTAGGCCTGCTTTGGGCCAACTTACATCAACCGGGAACTTATGTATATATACTTAAATTCAAATAAAATGACATCTAGAATAACTCAATAAATATTGCAATCAATATTTTATCTTTTACTAATTAANCTTCCTCATCTTCTAATCTCAATATATTTAGTTTACTAACTACTTATTCTCCATGTCTATTTAAAATATTAACAGAACATATTGTCACATTAAGAAAAAATTGTATTTATGTCATTAACAATATAAAAGACCTAGTTTTAATATAGAAAATATTAAGCAAGGTAACATCGTCGTTTTAAATTCAGGCAATTTACCATAACCGGCAAAAACAAACGTAAGGAAACGAATACATTGTTTCTATGGTTGAAACAATTACTTTTAGGTGTTGTGGGTTGCCCTGTCAGTCCATTTTCGGTGTACATAACTGTACATAAGCTTGGGTATACATTTACATGAAAGTCTTTTGTTATGTCGCTCCGCTAACTTTTCGTTCGTTTCCTGGTTGCAACGGAACGGCGACAGTAAAAGTGCCGTAAATGAAACAGATTACGAGCAACTACAGGCTTTTACCAAATTATAACTCTTCATTTAAAGTCAGCCGCATCTCTCGCGCCGTATTCAAAATTACATTACTCTTAATCATTACTGCGCGTTCCGCACATCGCGATTCCATTAAGTTTTAATATTGTTAAGGCCCCCCGTTCATGATTTACAAAATAGGATTGTGCTCATGCTTCAGGAGGAAAAGTTTGTTCGGTTATCGGCTACCATGGACGTAAAATACAGCACTATGCAATACGAATCTCGACGCCTAATGGACACAATTAGTTAACCTAACCTCAACCTTAACACACCGAAACGTGTTTGATTACTAGACACCAGAATCAACTAGAAAAGGTTCTAGTGGACAAAATTGAACATAACTGAGGAGCATAGCCTAGAGATCTAGACCATTTCTTAGCATTAGAAGAAGACCGGTTTATCTGCCCTGGTCCAAGTCCTTCTGTGGTTTCCTTAGGAGAATGCTGGGGCAGTAATACACTGCAGATAATCTTTTATTCTCTTCTATCTTCATTTCGTCCGCCTAATCTTTCTCAACCTAACCAACCCTCATCCGTTTCTCCAATTCCTAAAACAAGGCTGAAAAGGGTCTTCCGCCCTACCCACCGGCGTTGACCAAAGGGACTGAGCGTACTCCAGCTGGTGGAAATGACCACCTCCATTTTGTTTTTGGAATGTGCACAAAACATGGCCCGCGAATTCAATGGCCACCTGCAGAACGAATGTACTTTGGAGTACTAAGGTCAAAACGTTTTCCTGGTTAAAATTCTTGTTGTCAAAATGATAATCATTGAAGGAACAACGAGCCTCCCCTCCGTTTGTTAATTATTGACAGAAACTTTATTTAATCTTGGAGCAGAGCAGTGTTGCTTACCAAACTACGCTTAAAGATACACGTGAATGATCCTACCCCCAAAATGCCTAGGAGGATAACAAGCCACGAAACACACATACACACCGCCCCCAACCCCTTCGTTAGAACGTTATCTCTGATAATGCGGTTTCCAGTTTGCTTTCGGAGATAATAGCAGCGTGTGCCATAACCATAAATTACCTGCTCTGCTGTTACACTGTTCTGGCATCTCTCCTTCTGGATATATTAGCTTAAGACAACGTTCTGCAACGTACGAGACGTTCTCTTAACTATAACTCATTACATTAAAGTATTATTATGAAGCAAGGAACGTCGGCTTGCACATTGAATCCGCCTATGCAACGTCTGCACGTTGTCTTCGGTGCAAATTAGCACATCTGACGCCCTAACCTGTTGGATATCGCACCAGCTTAATCCTCCCAAACGGCGACCTGGAAACGTTAATAAATGTGGTGCACTGGTCTATTCCAATAAACGAGTACTTTCCAAAATTTTTAACAATTTAAAATTATTTACTAATATCAAATGCGACCATGGAGGCTATTCTAGCTTTAACGGGTAACATTAAGGAAAATGAAAGAAAAAGGAAAGAGTGCGTACATAGGATCTGAAGATTAAAAAAAAAGCTTTTGACAATGTTAAATATACTTAGTTTGTATAAAGATAAATATACAGGGGCAAAAGATTAGTATGCTTAGAATTGCAGATGATATAGCAGTATTAGCATCTAGCAAGGAGGAGTTAGAGATAACTTTAAATAAATGGGAAGTAGTATTAACAAAACAGTATTGTATGAAAATTAGTATGCAAAGGAAGAAAAAGTAGAGAAAGAGCGAATATAATGATAAGAGACGAAAAATTAGAAGAAGTGACTGATCTAGGAAGTCAGATAAATCAGGACAGAAGTAGAGGAAATAGGTTAGTAGGACACCTACTCAGGCATAAAGATCTAGTCAGAGACAGAGACAGAAGCGGTAGTTAGGAGGGGTAGAGATAGACCTAGATTAGATTACTGTTCGCAAATAGTTAAGGATGTGGGATGTTTTAGTTTTAGGGAAATGCGAAAATTAGCTCAGGATAGGAAAGAGTAGAGATGCGTATCCAACCAGTCATAGGACTGACAACCTTTGACACTCTTTGATGATATATTGTACCATTAACTGTATCGGTTTTTAGGAATTGCTATAGATAGACTGCTGTGGATACTCATTATGAGGGCATGTTTCAAGAATTGACCATTATTAAAAAACGGATAAAATCCAAAGAATATACGATTTTTCACTGAATAATAGTAGTTTTTAGACTCTAAAAGGTATTACTAACTGTATGTTTTGAAACGTAACTTACAGGCCATTTCAATTTGTTTGAATTGTGACCTTGAAGAAATCTGCGCGAAGATAAAAAGAATACACACTAGGCGTGAGCAAGACAGAAATGGTTGGAACAAGCTTGAACGAACAGAGCTCTCGATGGGCGGTCTTAGGAGATCGACTAGAACTTTACAGTACTAGACGAAAATGTTTAGCAATTTCTTAAAACAAAAATGTATATAAATTGACAATAGAAAACAAAGCAAAAGTTTTATAGGTGTGTAGAACGTTAAGTTAATTCACTTGTCATTATTTTTGGCTAAATATGCTTTTAAATAAAGCACATTCTTAAATTTTAACGAGGCAGTTTAAATAATTTTGCAAACGGTACTGTACACTTTTGTCTATTTCTCGCCCGATGATCGATGGAGAAATGAGCTCCGCAGACAAATATGATTGAATTTGGAATTATGCTACGGCATCCTAATAAAGGGAAAGGGCATATCTCCAACTTCTTGAAACGAACGGTAATCATGGGTGTGATGCATTGGAACAGAGTCTTAACATTCGCGAGGACAATTGGGCTCTTGCGATTTCATGACAGTTTTTATTTGCATATGATAGACACTAATAGATTTTAAGGTGACTAGCCATTACGCAAACATACTCTTATCTCACTTTCACATAGTAAAATTATTGAGATATCACATTTACGTCAACGACATAACGTACATTCTAGCTTATTTGTCCATTGTAATTTGAAGCAGTACGGAAAGCTGCTTCGTATTTCTACCTACTTCGTGATAGTTTTGTTTATACAAAAATAATTGACAAAATAACTAACGTGAACGGATATCATATTATATTCGAAAAAGCTAATGTATCAATAGACCTTTCTGGAAAACGAAAAACGAGAATACATAACAAATCTGTCACATGTTGGAATTGATCGTAAGTATTAAGTTTAATATAATGTGAAAAGTTGTTTGATATTGAACTTGATGCTAGCAAAAAAGTAGATATAAACTAACGGTAAGCAGTACTACCTTGTAGTAGATGCCACTTGTATTTGTTTTTTTAATGGTAAATGTTTATTTATTTTGTATTCAAGGCTTCTTTCAGAAACGAACCGAAAATAATTTAATACAGAATCATAAACTATTTATTTACCAGGACAAAACAAAACTCCTGGACAAAACAAAATCATTTTACCAAGGTTTTTCAAATGAAATACTTACGAGTCTTTGAAGTAGATTGTATTATAATTATTAAGAATATAAACAAATATATAAATTGAAGTATATCTTCTACCGCCTATACATACATTACATGCGTTTTAAGATTTTTTAACAATACCCAGAAAGTAGAGTAGAAATTATTTATTTGTTAAAAAATATCGGTTGTCTGTAAAGTCGGTTTACTGACGATAGTTGAACGTGACAACGTCATAAGAAAATACTGATGGAATGGTTTCATTTTTCAAAAGAAAATTTTAATTTTATTTGTTTGATAGATATTTTGTATGGATATAGAGAAGGAGGTAAATGGAAATGTATTATTGTATAGCAGCTGTCCACGCGGACGCATCGCTCACTCAAGTAGGAGAGAGACAGATGTCGAACGCTGCCGAACGCGGAGGCCGATTGTGCCTCTGTCGCTCGTTCCGAGCTCTCGCTTGCACTTCAAGCCTTAAATGGAACGCTTCAGAGCGAGGTAACGCCGCATGAGTCATGTTTTTTCGGGCGTGCAGCCGACTCTATCGAATTATAAGACGTTGTCACGTCAAAAATGTCACTGTGCCCCAAGAGTAGGTAGCTACGCATTGAAAATTCTTAAGAGTGAGGGCCGCATACTCATAAGATCCTATGTCTTCTTTTTAAGGCCAACATCTTTACAAACCATTACAAAAAGAGTTTAGGTACCTATCTTATCTAGACAAGCGAATTCGTGGAACAAAAAGACGACATGAGCCTTTTAGTAATTTCAGTGGAACTTTGACAGTTCTCGAAATTATCGAATACCCAAGTTCATAAACAAAAATAAGAAACAATAAGACTACAGCACCCTTATTTAAAAGTCAGCTGGAACCAGAAAAAAAAACAAAAAAAAACTAATATAAAAACAGGAATAACGTTAAAAGAAAGTTGAAGTTAATCATAACAAAAAACCTTAAACCTGAAGAAACAAAAGAGGTCAACAAAGTCAGAAGGGACGTAAGAAAGGGTAGCATGAGAAGCTAAAAAAAAGGCAAAAGGGATAAAATATTCTTTTTTCCTATATCACTATCATCATCATCATAAGGTCGTCTGTCCAAAAATTAGTTGGACATGCATCTTCACTCATTTCTATCCTAAGCTAATCTCTTAAACCAGAAAATTCCTCATCCTTAACTATTTCCAAACAATAATGTAATCTAGGGCTACCTCTTCCCCTTTTGACTCATGTTTCTGCTTTTAATATGTCTCTATCTCGCCTATTTCTTATTAATTCTCATAGAGACTTCTATTCACCTTTTCTTCATGGTATCCTCATTATTCGAAACCTTCTAACATTTTCTTTACCACCACGCCCTCCGACTATGTTTCCCAAATATACACCTTTAACAACCTTTTTCTAATTTCTAAATTAATCGTTCGCGAGCATAAAAGTGCCTTCTTTTTGTTGAAGGTGACTCGATCCTGCAATATCCTTTGTTGCGTCTTAACCAGTTGTTAAAACGTTGTATTAAAATACAGATTGTAGTTCGAATTAATTTTTTATTTTTTGTGCAAGTACAAAGTTTTTCTTTTTTTTGTTACAAGTCAACTGTCCTTATTGGAGTTCAATTTTAGTCTCTTCGAAAAACTTAAGTTAAAATGTATCCAGTACCGTCGCCACCCCTCACCCTCAGGGTCACTTCGTGACGGTACGGTACGATATCTAAAAAACTACAACTTATAATTTATGACATGACCGACCACCCTCGGCATGCTGTTAAAAACTAGTCCCCTAAAAATTGTTCCTGCACTTTCTAAATTTACAATCTATTTACAGTTCCTTACAATTTCGAGATTTCTCTTTCTAAGAAAAGGTCTCAACATCCTTTGTTTTATAACTCTAATGCTCCTTCCATTTCGAGTTATCTGACTTCCTGGATATGGAAAATCAGTCACTTCTCCTAATTTTTCACTTCCTATCTTTATATTCGCTCTTGCCTTACTTTCTTTTCTTGCATACCAGTATTTTTATTTTACTTTTATTTGTTTTTTTTTTGACACAATACTATTTCTTCAATACCGCTTCCATTTCATTTAAGGCTATCCCTATTTATTTTATCTTGCGTATTGATCATGATGTTATTGGTTTTTCTATTAAACGTTGATTTTATGTTGAATGATTCCACTCTGTTTTCCCGATAAATATATTGAGAGAGTTAATCAAAAAGACAAAAATCTAGTTAAGTACGTACTTTTGGGACAAGTTCCTCTCCCTATTAGCTTCTAAATTTTTAAGTGATTGTAATGAGTAGCTAACAGATACCACACCCTATGCAGGAGCCCCATGAAATTAAATGTCACACCTTCATAATCTGACTTGGCACTGACCCATTATTGGTTTTTAAATAATATAAACATAAATAATTTTTGCTAAATCGAATAACGGTTGCTATCACTTTGATCTAAAACATTATATTAACTTCAATAAAGTAGAACATATACTTTAACCTAAAGCACTTATCACTAGCCTTGTCCTCTATTTTATTTTTGATCACCCAACCATTACATGCATTTAACGCCTCTATACAAGCAAACGTGTGCATAATTACAACTTATAATATTGTATTATCGTTTTGACGATGAAAGCTAGAAATGCTTTTCAATAAATCGATCGAAATCCGTTAAATGTCCGTGGGATGAATGCAATCTGATCGAAGCATTTTTCGTTCGAATACAATACTACTGTTTGCTAATTAATTGTAAATTACATTAATCAAGTATTAAATTTATGGCAAGTCGCACACAAAGCTTAATCAAGTGTAAAACAATTTACCTACCAATAAACGATTATTGGCTGTTTCAATTTATACTTTTTCAGAACTTTTATTAATTGAAAGACAAAATGTATCTAAATTGTCATATTTTAAAAGGAACACTAAATCCTTTAAGGATGTTTGGGAGGTATGTAAAAATGCTACGAAACAAATAAAAATTTGGAAGAACGTTCCTCATTCAATTCTGAAACTCCTGTAAAAAGTACAAATCGATTCACTAAAGCGTTAAAAAGTTATTGAAATTTTAAAAAATTGCAAATTTACACGTCACTTTATGGCGTAAAGTTATTCAAATTCACTAAATGGTTATCGAGGAAAAAATGAAAAATTAGCTGAAAATCTCGTTTTTACTTGATAATATAATGATAATATTTATAATTGTCTGAAATAAATGCAATTTTAAAGTTTTAATTATTATTTAAACATATTAAAAAGTTTTACGCTCATTATTAATAGAGATTGAAACTAAATATTTTTTTGTTTCGAAGTTGAAATCAAGGCATATTCACTGCCAAAAGTCAGTTAAAAATTTTCGATATTATTCGTTATTTCTTATTTTATTCAAAGTTTTTGGTCAAATTCCAAATTTTCTCTCAAACCGTATACGTTCTTTTAGTACAGATAATATTTATTTACCTCATGATATGCTGCAAAACCTAATTAATCACGAATTTCTAATTTTATGTACTCTTGTCTCCCATTGTACATCCCAAACATCCTTAAAGGTCACCGTGAAACCTTTCATTTTGCATACTACGTGAACTGTTATTTTAGAGGATTTGCTATGAAGAACACAAAAATATTTTTCTAAAACTTTAATACCTACAGCACATCTATTTAAGAAGCTGGTCACTACACGAAAATAGAGTGCGCTTCTCAACGATTCTAAATTTTTCAAAAGATCAAGGAATTCCTTCAGAAACCTAAAACTTTTACAGAAATTCTAGGTCTTCTATAAACTACTTTAATTATTAGAAGTTGTTGTTGATTTCCGATATTTAGAAAGTCAGATAATTTAGGATGGAAGGAGTAGTAGAAATGTAAAACAAAGGATACGGCACGGTCGAATCGTCTTTAACAAAAAGAAATCATTTCTATGCTCGCGAACGGTTAATTTAGAAATTCGAAAAAGATTGTTAAAGGTGTATGCCTGAACGTGTGCGAAACATGGACGATGGGTGGACGAGGCAGCAAATAAGATGTGGTGTTACAGGAAAATGATGAGGATACCGTAAATAGAAAAGGTTAGAAATTATTGGGTATTAAAAAGAGTAGGAGAATAGAAGACTGTATGTTATTTGACACCTTCTCAGGTATAAGAACCTAGTCAGAGGAATATTGGAATACCGAGCGGCATGGCCTAGAGGTTTAGACCATTGCTTAGCATTCGGGAGGACGCCGGTTCGATTCCGGGTCCGTCTGCCTTGGTCCAAGTTTTTCTGTGGTTTCCTTGGATCACTTAGGCAAATGCTGAGGCAGTAATATTCCACAGATAATCTTTCACTCTCTTCTGTCTTCATTTCGTCCGTCTCATCTTTCTCACCCGAACCACCACCCACCCATTCCCACGATTCCTGAAAGCAGGCTGAAGAGGGCCACCCGCCCTACCTTCCGGCGTTTCCAAAAGTTTAAGTTCTTTTTCATACTGGAAACGAAAATAGGAGTTAAGAGGCGTCGAGGTAGACCTAGATGAGATTACTGTTCACAAATAGTTAAGGATATGGGATGTTCCAGTTTTAGAGCACTACAGAGTACGTAATTTCCAGTAAAGAGTTCTGGATAAAATTTGTGTGTGCTAATAAATATCCAGAACTGCAAAAATTAGCTTGGAAACTTTTTACTATGTTTGGGTCAACAAATATTTGTCAAGCAGTCTCGACTTACTGATAAATATCTCCAGGATTTAATGACAACAACTTGCATCAACTTAACTCCAAACATCAGACAGATAGTCCATAACAGAAAATTGTCATTTTTCTCATTGCTATGTAAAAAAAAATACTTTTCATATTTCCGTAATTACATTTGTTTAATAAATATTTTTTTCTATAAAATGTCATTCTATTTTCTTAAAACGGATCCCGAGCGAATTTTTTCTAAAAAATGTTGTGCGGACCGCTATGATCATTCCATTTTCTTAAAAAAGGGACCCCGACCGAAACTAATTGGTGACCCCTGGGCTAGAATACAGTAGAGGTGCGTCTCATGGGATTGATGACCATCTGATGATGATGCAAAAATTAATTTTACAAAGACATCGTCCAAAAAGAAAATGAAATGAAAAGTAGTTGTGAAAATACTTGATTCTTCATTGAATTTTTATCAAACATTTATAAAACAATATCTAACTGTTGTACATTCCAACTTCAATAGTTGATCTTACATTTACACGATTCAAATTTTTGTACTTACTGGATTCCAATTTATTTTTTCTTCAAATAATTTGATTACTTATTTACCTAAAGATCATGAATTTGTTTCAGGCC
Source organism: Agrilus planipennis (assembly GCF_000699045.2). Classification (NCBI taxonomy): domain Eukaryota; kingdom Metazoa; phylum Arthropoda; class Insecta; order Coleoptera; family Buprestidae; genus Agrilus; species Agrilus planipennis. The sequence goes on from NW_020439030.1 coordinate 1,860,269, forward strand.
TTCGTTCAAAACTTTCCGGAGTGGATGCAGTCTGTTCACATTTTCTGTCCCCAGTCACCGCTTCGTGAATAATTCATTAATTTTTGGCTGTTGGGGCTCCTGGAAATACGTACGCCATTCACGGTCTCGGTCAAGGCAACCTGCATTCTAACCCGATTTTGCGCAAAGATCATTCCAGAAGTGCATTTCGAAAGCAAACAAAAGAACATCAGCTGAGCCAGTGAAATGATAAACAGAGATCATCAGAACGCGCATTGTATGTTTATGTGCGAGCATCGCAACGAATATGAAAAAGTACGCGTTTAATAAAGACAATAATAATCATTCTATTAGTCAAATAACTCTAACGTCATATCTAACCGGGAATGGGGAGACTTCTCCTGTTACGGAAAGACTACACGACAAAATGACAGAAGACCGGGTGGTGATAAACGGCATCCCTGCTACATCGGGAGACGATGAGGAATCAAAACGGAATTGTACCTGTATTCAGAAAAGTGAGTGTCAAGATGCATTTCATTCCTAATTCCTTCATTACTAAAGTGATAAACGTTTAGACTATACCTTTGCGTTATTTCGTTTTGCTAAATAAAAAATAATATACATACATATATAGTTTTATATGTACATGCATTTACCAAGCAAAAATACTTAAGGTGCTAAAATTTACTAAAGGGATAAACATTTAGACTACACCTTTGCGTTTGGTGGTTTTATTTAGAACTCAAAATCAAATTATTTTTTAATACCATACCCTTTTATTTTATTAAAAAAAAAAACCCTTAAAACTTATTAAATAAATTCTAGACACATAGTAATGAGTTAGAACCTGCTCTTCGAGAAAATGATACTTTAGAGTGTTCTTAAGAAATGTACGAATCCCTATTTTTCTTAAACGTCCTTCACTAAATGTTCCTATCTCCGTTTAATAAACATTTCAGCGTTCAATTTTGTACAAAGCCTAAGTCGGCACTCTTTCGTAAATTTACTCATTTTGTTAGCAATAATTCATTTTTAACAATTCTACCACATCATCTCCTATTCCGACGTTAGAATTGGGTAAATTCAATTCTAACACAATGATATAATAACTAGTGTCCGACCGAAACTGGTTTTTACGACTGAAACCGAAACCGAATTTCCGCAACGGTCTCAGTTTCGGCCGAAACCGAAACCGAAACTTCCTTATAAGGATCATGTTTCGAGAGAAAAATAAAGAAAACGTTATTATAATCAGTCAGTTTTATTTTTTTATCTTTAAATCACATAGCTCTGCAGTCTTTGACATTTTTACTTATTGATAATCAAATCAAAATCAACCCCTCATTTAAGGAAATACTTTAATTGCGCCTTAAAAATACTTAAAATAGGTGAGATGTTTATTTGAGTAAGTATAGTAGACTAGACTCATTTTTCTTTCGAAGATTATTCATGCTTTTTTTTATATAATATTAAACATAAAATTACTTTTGTTATTGTTACCTAATATCACAATAGGTATAGGAACTTTTATCTTAATTAAGAACAAATTCACTTCTTCTAAACTTAATTTGTCATGTTGAACGCGCCAAACATGACCGAGCAGAGCGCGAGAACTCCCGAACGCAGTTTCGGTTTCGGTCGTAGTTTCGGCAGGTTTGCCGCCGAAACCGAAACTAAACCGAAACTCGTTTTTTTGCCGAAACTCGACCGAAACCGAAACCTAAACCGAACTTTCGGTCGGACACTAATAATAACATCACTTTCGTTTCAGTGGAAAACAGCATTTCTGTGCGTCTTCCCGAATCGAAGTACAATCAACAAAATTCCTTACCCTTCAAACCCACTGTAATTCACTGGATAAAAGAAAGAACGAAACGAAGTTGTACTAAGAAGACCCTCCGCAAACGAATTCCTATAGTTCATTGGTTACCTGACTATGATCTTAGCAAAGCGGTATCAGATCTTGTTGCGGGTACAACGGTATGACACTACTTTAATATTTTCCTTCAGGAAATCGCTATTACCGAATTGTCTCTCTGTAGGTTGGTCTCACTGTGATTCCTCAAGCAATAGCATACGCCAATGTGGCAGGATTACCTCCACAAATCGGTTTATACTCCTCGTTCATGGCATGCTTCATCTATGCCATATTCGGAAGCTGCAAGGATGCTGCGATCGGTCCTACAGCTATTACAGCCCTTCTAACAAGGGAGAACAACCATGGCTTTGGTGTTGATGGCGCTGTATTGCTATGTTTTGTATGTGGTTGTGTGGAACTAGTAATGGGTATATTACAATTAGGCAAGTACCTTGAACGTATGTATACACAGGGTGTAAGAGAAATAAGTGCGGGGCTTTGAAGGGTGCAAACTGGATGGAATAAACAATCGCATTGTGAGTTCAGTAACGTGGTTAAGACAATCACAATAATTTACAATCTGAAGCCGGCCCTGTGCGTGAATTGGTAACGTAGGTGTCTGCAAACAGCGAACTGCAACACTGTGCAGCTGCATCGACGGAAAATGTAAATAGCGTCGATTATTGAACGTCAAAGATAAACATAAACAATTTAATACATACATTTTTATCATACATACTAAATAAATTAAGTAAGTTACAGGCAGTACTATATTAATGTAAGTATACAAAAAAACGAACAAAAATTGAAGCTATGTAAACGTCAGTGGGTGGGTGATTGTAATTTTATTAAGGATAATTTCGACTACCATTAATGTATTGCCAAGATGCGTTACGTTTTTTTGCGGGTAGTTGTATGTAAACTTAAAAGTCACATAAGTCTACAAAAATTTCGCAACACACATTTACCGAAAACAGTTCTCGAAATCGGGAAGAATGTTCGACACATGAAGTTGCATCGCACCAATAGTAATTATTGTGAAAATTCAAAATTCCATCCCGGTGTAAACAACAATTACCTGTGAAAAAATTAGCCTGTGCAACATTTTGTTTGTCGAAACCGCCGACTTAAATCCACTCACGCCTGAAAATCAGTTTCAAGCATGGCTTGCACTCGCTGCAAATGATAAGGATGCAGCAACTGTTTCTTTAAAATTCACCGTCAAAGAGGAGTCAATGTTCCCTGCTATTCCGCGCGTACTGTTTTGAGGATTACTTTCTCTGAAATCAAAGACTTCGTTCCTACACAGGCAATACGGTTGAAACTCGTAAATATGTATTATATCACATTATCAACAACAACAACAACTGTTCTGCAGTGACATAGGTTCTGACCTACACTAATGAAGAATAAACGGCTGCAACAGGTTGACTTTTAACATTATAAACACCTTCAATTCACACTTAATCTAATCTAATTAACAGATAAACAATACAGGAGCAAAAAAAAGTATAATACAGATATTACACTGATGCTGGTAATTACCAGCTGACTGAGTACGGCGTTACGGGTCCTATCTCTTTACCAGGACCGGATTTGAATGTACCGGTATTTTCAACTACTTTTTTTTAGAAAACGATGAACTTGGTGAATTTTCAGACATACAAACATTTATTTACAGTGCCTTATCACCTCCTGCAAGCTCCGTACTTATTTCTGTTACACCCTGTATATATATGTAAAAAGTTGACTTCATCAGAAGCTCTGGTAGACCTCGACTACATCTAAATTGGAACACGAAATAAGAATTCTTTTTCACAACCTACCTACAAGTTACTAAACCGGTTACATCATATTCAAGAACATTCTTTCTATTCTATTCTAAATTTGAATTACAGTTAAAGAACAAAAAACATTTCCCATGTATAACTGTCCTTATTGCTTACAGGTTTTTTGATAGATTTTATTTCGGGCCCTGTTTCTATGGGTTTCACGTCGGCAGCAGCTATTATAATAGCAACAACGCAAGTGAAAGACGTCCTGGGTTTGAACTATCCAGGCGCTAAGTTCCTCCAGGTTTGGGAACAAATTTTCGAACACATTACTGAAACGCACTTGTGGGACTGTATCCTGGGAATATCTTGCATGTTTATTCTTCTACTCTTAAGGGTAAGACTTTCGACTTTAACAAATGATAATACGATAATAAAATAATTCGAAGTGGTCTGTATTCTGTCGAAACTGCCAGACGCGGATCGCGATTTCGATTTTTTGGATCTCATCAGCGCGTCGCAGTCACATGCTTATCACGTTGAGGTTGGCTACGCCGGGATTCGTTTTCAGCAAGTAGATATCCACACAAGTGGACCTTGTTGGAGCATACGTAATCCTAAAATGTAGCATCGTGCTACAGATGGCGTTTACTGCGCTAATACGATAATAGTTTTTAATGGTTGTTCATTTTACAGAAAGCCAAAGACATACACATTGGACCCGATGATGTCAAAGAAAGGAAGCCTTTTCACGAATTTTTAGGCAAGCTTCTGTGGCTTATTTCCACTTCTAGGAATATTTTGGTGGTTGTATTTTGTGCTGTGATGGCCTACTTATTTGAAGCGCATGGGTCACATCCGTTTATATTAATTGGTAAATCAACATTTCAATATTTTACTCATCAACATCATCATAAAGCCGTCAGTCCTAAGACTTCACGCCTTCCTATCCTGAGCTAATCTTCGTATTTCCTTAAAACTAAAACATCCCACATCCTTAACTATTTGCGAACAGTAATTTATCTAGGTCACTTCTACCTCTCCTAACTCCAGTTTGTGCCTCTAGTATGTCTCTGGCTAGACCTTCATGCCTCTCTATATCCTTAGAAGCAAAATACTCTACTATACCTACGAAACAATTAGCTGCATTGTTCAATCAATCCGTTTTGTATATTACTTCTTTGTTATTTATATGCTCTCTTCGACAGGTTATGTAAAACCAGGATTACCTCAACTGTCACCACCTCCTTTTAGTACCCAAGTCGGAAATACCACTTACAGTTTTGTTGATATCGCTTCAACTCTAGGATCCGCCATGTTTGTGGTTCCCCTTTTTGGAATTTTGGAAAACATTGCATTGGCCAAAGTATATTGTAAGTAATCTACTAAAACAAACCCATTAATAAAGGGTCTCATTATCTACCCTTTAAACAATGGTTCATATTTTGTATTTAGCTGACGGAAAAGCAGTCGATGCAACTCAAGAAATGCTAGCACTAGGTGCTTGCAATATAGCGTCATCCTTCTGTAGTTCTATGCCAGTGTCAGGAGCCCTGTCAAGAGGGGCAGTAAACCATGCGAGTGGTGTCAAAACCACTTTTGGTGGTGTCTACACTGGGATTATAGTAATTCTATCTTTGCATTTTTTCACTCCCTACTTTGCCTACATACCAAAAGCGTCACTGGCTGCTGTCATCATAGCTGCTGTTGTCTTCATGGTGGAACTGCACGTGTTGAAACCAATCTGGAGGACAAAAAGTAAACTTTTTGTCGTATGTTTAAGTAGGCAATTGTATCTAACATTTCGTTCTTTTCTCTTTCACAGAAACGGACTTAATTCCTGCGTGTGCAACGTTCCTGTCATGTTTGTTCCTCAGACTAGAATTGGGCATCGTTATTGGCATAGGAATCAACGTTTTGTTCCTTTTATATGCCTCAGCTAGACCTTCAGTAACCGTAGAAAAAGCTACCGTAAGTATTTTATTTACGTTGGGATACATTTTTTTGTGCCCAAATCAATAAAATTATAATGAATTCATTTGCAGAGTTCATCAGGTTGCGAATATCTGCTTATAACACCCGACAGAAGTTTAGTGTTCCCATCAGTTGAATATGTTCGAGCAGTCGTGTCGAAAGCTGGAGTCAAACAGGGTTCCAGTTCGAGTCCGGTTGTAATAGATGCCAGACATATACAAGGAGCTGACTTTACAGCGGCAAAGGTAAACACCAAATCAATCATCGTCAATCCCAAGATTAGTTGGACATGAACTTCAAATCCTTTCTATCAAAAAATTGGAACATGTCACATCCTTAACCATTGATTTAATCTAGATCTACTCTACCGTTCTTTACTCAATGTTCTACTTTTAAATGTCTCCAACTAGCCTTTTATGTCACATAAGACGTCCACATCCTTTCTGTCTTATTAACTTCCACAGCGTCCTCCTATCTATCTCCTCATTTTTATCCTTTTCTATCCACGATATTTTTATCTCCCACATCTTAAACACTTCTATTCCTTCCCTTTCTATCGCTTCCAGAGTTCAAGTTTTGTACCAGTACACTTATTGGTACTGAAAATACTTCTGGGGTGGTGCATAAGGAAACTATTTCATGAAAAATAAAAGAGATCTGACAATTGATCGGAATAGGCCTCTTCCTAGGTCAGAAGTAAACGTAAATATACACAAAGGATAAATATTCCATAATTGAATAATGTCGATGCGTTGCATCTAACGCCGTGAGATACATTCGTTTCGGTTTTGTTACGTGGATATTTTTAAAAAAGGAGTTTCCTATTACTTAATATGAACGCTCACACGACAGTCTCCGAAATTTCTACCCCGAATCGTATTGCTTTCCAATTTATTAATCCTCTTTTGACCATAAACGTATAGCAAAACTTAGTACCAATGCACATCGAACATTAGAAAAATTTCGACTTTACTGTAAAGATTTTAAATTCTTATTACATTCATCATCATAAGGTCCTAAGACTGGTTGGACACACACCTCCACTCTTTCCTATCCCGAGTCAATCTTCGCATTTCCCTAAAACTAAAATATCCCACATTCTTAACTATTTGCGAACAATAATCTAATCTAAGTCTTCCTTTACTCCTATTAACTCCTGTTTCTGCCGCTAATATGTCTGCGACTAGACCTTACTCCTGAGAAGGTGTCCTACCAACCTATTTCGTCTATTTTTTATTGACTTCCATAGAGTCAAACAAAATAGTTCAACCCTCGACGCCAAAACACGACACTGTAGTTGTCCGAAGCACTTTTCGGTAACAAGATTACCTTTTTCAGGGACTGAAGTGAACTTTGTTTGTTCTACAACAACCGCCAAAGTTTTTCCAATCTTCATATTCCATAGAGTCCTATGTTCTCCTATTCTTTCTAATGCCTCTTCATTTCTAATCTTCTCTATCCACAGTATCCACATTATTCGCCTGTAACACCACATTTCGAACACTCCTAACACTTTCTTTTCTGCCGCGCCTACCGCCCATGTTTCGCACTCGTTCAACGCCGCGCTCCAAACATACACATACACAAACAATCTTTTTCAAATTTCCAACTTAATCGTTGTTATTACATTGCGACTTATTTTTTGTTAAGGGCATAAAATCACTCATCGAAGACTTTGTGCACCGAAAGCAGCCTATTTTGTTCTACAATTTGAAGCCTAGCGTCGTTAACATATTCCAAGGTGTCCAGCCAAAAGATTTCGTATATTGTCAATCGGAAAACGAATTGAACGATTTGCTGAATCAATATAAAAACAACAAAATCAATAACAATAGAAATGGCATAAGCAACACTGAAAGTGGGACTAAATAAGTATCATAACATTAATGAAATATACTCTTGTGACTAGATATTTAAATTCCTACTTAATAGTACCTACCTACCTAGTGTTTATTATAAAAGACACTGTAAAATATAAATAAACATAATTTGTAAGTAATTTATCGATAGCTGTAAAATGTAAAACGCTAAAAGCGAAAAGTGATAAACTTTGTAATAATATTACGTGTTTATATATGTATGTAGTATCTGTATTTAAATGTAAATGTTTTGCGCTATGTAATTTCATAATAATGCCTTTGTTGGTGTTAATAGAAGTAAAAGTAAATATACAACAAGGGTAACATCGATTGTTGTTTTGTTTGTAGTGTTCCTAACAAAAGTAATGGAGCAGGAAATCCATGGAATTACTTCCGTATTTACCTATTACTGCTCCTATTAAACACTTTTTACGTAAATATACTTAATGTTTTTCAATTCTGTGAATAGTAATGAGAGGTGTTTCTGTTTTTTTTTTTCGTTTTGACCCTGCGCAGCCTTTTTTATTTTATATTTCTACCGTTTCTTCTAGCCTGATACCTGAGTAATCTAAATTCTAATTTTACATTTTTTATTTTAAGTAAGTAGAGTATACACAAAGTAATTTATGATCATCATATGCATCGCACAGGTTTATATTGTAGACACTTAATCTAATTATTGCAATTATATTATAATAAATAATTAGCGTTTAAAATTTTCCGCCGAATTTCCACAAAACTATCACACAGAGATCCCGAAATAGTGATTTTGATATCACTGCACTTCATCAGCGCTACTAAGACGAAGAAGGTCCTAAACACCAGGTTAACCTAACATTCAAATACACACAGTGTAACGCCAACTAGCGGATATTCGCTGTAAGTAAGCTGCCTCGTAATTTCGGTTAAACACACAAGTTGAAATAAAGACTCACTAGATGGCAATACACGGTGTGTATTTGGATATTAATGTAATTCATTATACATACCTACGTTTAAATTGTCATGGTATGTATGATTTTCTTCTAATTTTACGTCTACTTTGTCAAGAAGCAATAGCAGAAAACTCAATATCAACGGATGAAATTTTATTTACATTTTGATATAATAACTGAAAGCGTAACGACAATTTGAAATTGTGCCCAGATCTACAATGAGAATATTCAAAAACTTATCCAGATTTCTAGATTACTAGTGAGAAGACCAAAAAAATTGAATATTGAGCAATTTACGATTAAAATCTCGTATGCTAACAATAAAAGTAAAATATGAATTAATAGTATTCATCGTAATTTTTTTTTTAGGAAAACGTATTTAATATTATCTGTAGTATGCTTAAATATATTTATTTTTTAAAAGAGAATTACTATTTATTTCAAAAATTGCCTACATAATATGATTCTACAAATATCAAGAATAAATATATCTATCCGTTTAATCACTTTACTCGTTGTTTAAAAATAAGGTACTATTTAAAATTAAGATACAGGTATTGGCACTGTACCCCTATCTAGTGGATAAAGGTCGTCAGTCCTAAGACTGGTTGGACACGCAACTTCTTTTTATTGAAGGCGGCTAGACCCTGCGCTATCCTTTGCTTTATATCCCTACCACCCCTTCCGTCCTGACTCATCTGACTTCCTAGATACCTAAAATCAGCCACTTATTCTAATTTTTCGTCTCCTGTCTTTATATTCTCTTTATCTTTTATCTTTTAATATTCAGGTACTGCAAACAAAATTAACAACAGTATTTAAGTACCTATTAAGTGTCTAAAATTTATGCAAAAGGATAAATACAAGAATTCTTTGCATCAAATTGGCAATCCCTAGACAAAAATTTTCAGTCCTTCTCCAATCTTTCAGCGTCTCTGAGAGCGTCTCTCACAGTCTCTCAGTTATTGCCTAGGTGTTTTTATGGATCTCTCACAGTCTCTGTATGAGAGACTCGAACGATAAAATTGTTAATTCAGAGATTCGAGTTTCTCACAGAGAGACAGAATGAATAAAACTGAAAAATTGAGAGACTCGAGTCTCTCGTAGAAAGACTGGGATCTCTGAAATATGTTGAACTTAGAAAATTTTAACCATGTCTATCGAGACACCACTTATTGAGAGATTCAAGTCTCTCGTTCAGAGATTCGATTCTCTCGTTCAGAGACTAGATACGAAATAAGGATCTCTGTATGAGCGACTCGAGTCTGTCGTTCAGAGACGCTAAACAGTTTTCTTGACAGTCTCTTGACAGTCTCTCTCAGCGACACCAGAGAGACGGAGACGAGTCTCATTTTCAGAGATTCTGGGAGATTGAGCATTTTTATCTCGGGATCAAGTTAATTTTTTTAACTGGTAAATTATAGTGTTACAAACCTGTAGTGACATATATTAATGTATTAATAATAAAAAAATAGCTTTATAGCTGCTTTAGCGTAGAGAAACTACAAAAAAAAATTTTGAACACCGCCTTCTCATTTACATAAGTAGGAACTTACAATTACTCTGCATTATGAATATAATAAATAATATGTAAGGTATGTATAAAATTTCTAACAAAAACGTTATTTTGCATTAACGTTCAACTTATTCATGCATGCTCAAGTACACGTGAGACGACGTTCACGTGAAACAAAAGGAACGAAGGTGATCCAATGACATTTTAGCGATAGTTTATAACAAAAATGTAGTTGTCATAGCTACATATAGTTAATATCATACATATATTTTAACCGATATTCAAAAAATGTATAATGTCAAAGTCGTATTTTTTTTAAAAACTTAGACTTCCTTCCAAAACACGAACAAATTAGAATAAATTATTAAACCTATCACTGAAATATAATAAAGGCAGTACTAATGTTTTATATATGTAAGTTCTCATGAGCCGGAAGTGAGTCCCAATAAATTTTTGCGAAACAATATAAATTTGATAACTTAAATAAATGGTGCAATAGAATGTGGATTAGCTAAAGTTCAAGGGATACATTTTTTAAAAATATAGATTTTACAGTTTTCCATATACTGACGATTAAAATGGTAATATTTAATAACCCATATTTTACTTATAGAGGCGTTCACCGTCGTCATAAGGTCGTCAGTCCTAAGACTGGTTGGATACATACCTCCAATCTTTCCTATTCTGAACTAATGATCGCATTTCCCTAAAACTAGCACAACCCAAAGTAATCTAATCTAGGTCTGCCTCTACTCCTCTTAACTCCTGTTTCTGCCTCCAATATGTCTCTGACTAGACCTTCATACCTGAGAAGGTGTCCTACCAGCCTATCTCGCCTATTCCTTATTGAGTCCTCTATTCTCCTATTCTTTCTAATACCTCTTCATTTCTAATCTTTTCTATCTACGTTATCCTCATCATTCACCGGTAACACCACATTTCGAACACTTCTAACCTTTTCTTTTTCGCGTTACCTCGAAAGCAACAGTTACTTCAGTAGGCCATCATAGGGTCAGTAGTCCTAAAAACGTCCTACATCCCCATTTGGGCTCAGTAATTTAATCCAGGTTTTCCTCTGCCCTCATTTCCTCCCTCTTTTGCTTCCCATATACCTGAATCTAACCCTTATGTCTCATAAGGTGTTCCTACCGACTTTCTTTTTAACTGTCATATACAGAGAAAATAAGAAACGAAAATTTACCTAAATATTAAAGCGCTATTTACAATTTATTCCACTAGCCCGTTGTTCCGTAAGCGAAAATAATAAAATTACAATTTGGACCCGAATTTGTAAAATTAAAATCCCAGCAGAAATAAATTTACTGGGTATTTTAGTTGATATTACAAATTTAATTGTAATAAGTTATTAAGAAACTTGAAATATTTTTTATAGAAACATATCAAAATTGAGATTATTACAAGTTACCTAATAAATTCTATTATTTCTACGATTAATTCAATCATTTACAATTGAAAAAATGTAATTTTTGCGTTATCATAAAAATTTAGTTTTCTCCGTGTACCACCCGTTCTCCTCCTATTTTTTCCAATAGCACAACATCTCAAATCCTTCTAACTTTTTCTCGCAGTTCAACAGAGCCATGCTCCAAACCACATGAACCGTTCGTGAGCATAAATGTGACTGCCAAATTAGTTGTATTATTAATATGAATAATTTTTTCACGTAGTACCTGCCTGTAATTAATTTTCAAACGTTTCAAATATACCTATCAACAGTTTCCATAAATTAAATATTTGTTCTAAATAAAGCCCGACGGTGAAAGTGAAAGCACTTTTACTGCTGCTTAACATGGTCTGTAAAAAGCTTAAAGCACGCTTGTAATCGAAAATCTCTTGATGTTAACGTACTTTTTATTGAGTTATTTTGCAAGTTATTAAAATGATTACAAAAACAAAACTCGCTTTTACATTTCCATTTAAAAACGCTTATTGAGAAATTATATCACGCATATAGGTACGCGCTCGTTTATAGCGAAAATTCCTAATAAAAATAGGAAAGTTTGAAGTATAGTAATCAATATTAGCAAAATTAGTTTAACACAAGTTTGAATTGTACGCCGGTACTTCTCAACTTATCGGCTGCATTATTTAAGATAACAATGTCACAAGTTTCGTTTTTATTTTGAAATACGCAACTATAAAAAACAATTGCGCATTGTAATTTATTGTCTTCTATACCTCCTTATGAAAATAAATAAAAGTACTGGTATGCAAGGGAAGAAAAATAGGGAATGAGCGAATATAAAGATAGGAGACGAAAGATTAGAAGAAGTGACTAATTTTAGGTATTTAGGAAGTAAGGTACGTCAAGACGGAAGGAGCAGTAGGGATATAAAGCAGAGGATAGCGCAGGATCGAGTCGCCTTCAATAAGAAGAAGTCACTTCTATGCTCGCGAATGGTTAATTTAGAAATTCGAAGACGATTGCTAAAGGTGTATCTTTGGAACCGGCGCTGGACGAGTGCGAAACATGAACGGTGTGCGCGGAGGAAAATAAAAGATTAGACGCGGTAGAAATGTGATGTTACAGGCGAATGATGAGGATGCCTTGGATGAAGAGGTATTAGAAAGGAGAACAGAGAACTCAATGGAAGTCAAATAGACATAGGCAAGATAGTTGGTAGGACACCTTTCCAGGCATAAAGGTCTCGTAAGAGACATATTAGAGGCAGAAACAAAAGTTAAGATGAGTAGAGGTCGACCTAGATTAGATTACTGTTCTGAAATAGTTAAGGATATGGGATATTCTACTTTTAGGGAAATGCGAAGATTATCTCAGGATAGGAAAGAGTGGAGGTGCATGTCCAAGCACTCTTAGGACTGACGACCTTATGATGATGATAATTCAAAATTCTTGTCCGTACGTTATTTATTAAACTATTCATCTAATCAAAGTTAGCATTCTCTAAAATTAATAAATAATAGATCAATTACTAAAACTGCTTGGAAATGGATGCATTTGTAGTATACTTTTTATAAAATGAATTATACCTATTTATAATGCGTGTGTATAACTCCAAAGTTCAAATTGCTTCTAATAATAACTTATGTTAATAGCTACTTATTATTGAATTCAATAATTTCCACATGATCCTCCTCTAATGGATGCATTTGTAGTATACTTTTTATAAAATGAATTATACCTATTTATAATGCGTGTGCATAACTCCAAAGTTCAAATTGCTTCTAATAATAACTTATGTTAATAGCTACTTATTATTGAATTCAATAATTTCCACATGATCCTCCTCTAATAAGTACACCGACTTGTCAAATTAAGCCCAGAGAGATATCAAGAAAAAAAAATTCATGCTGATAAGTATTTTGTCTACAGAAGGCGTTCACTACGCTGTCTGCTCCTGTTTGAAGGATGCAGTTAAGTCAGTTTGTGTTCTGTCAGAGCTGGCTATGGCGTGCTGATGTGAACCAAAGTTTGAAATCGCGATTCACGTTCGACGGAATTGTAACCACCTCGAACTTTTTGTAATCTTAGTAAATAATAAATATATGAAATAATGGTAGATATAGAACCAATTTAGTATCTAACTAACTTTAAGAAAATAGAAGCACTTACTCAATTAGTTTACAAATTCCGCTTTCTCAATAACTATTATTTACTTTTTTTTTGTTAGATGAAACGCCAGAAATATTGAACTATCAGCAAGAAATATTAGAAACTCTGTAAGTACCAATCTACTTATTTCACTTGTTCGCGACGGCATCTTTTGTTGGAAGTAACATAATAGTGTTTTGTTTTTATTTTTTTTATTTAATCGAACAAGTGATTATTCCTTTTTATCTTATTCCAAAACCGAGTCAAGGTCTGTTTCACATAAATTTACGGTTTTACGAAGAAAGAAGCAGAAGTTTCGAGATTACCAGTGATTTCCGTAACTGTCCTGTTACTTATTTATTTAGTTTAAACCAAAGCGACAGTGACGCTTTTTGCCAGATAAAGAAATTCCATTTGCCAGCTGCTGCAGCAACGATCTGTCTATCACCAACTCATTCAGATTATTACATCTACAAATATATGTATACTATTTCAAACTGGATAATGGGAAAAATGCCACAATGAACCACTTTTTTGTGAGATACTCACATGATTAGCACAACTAATTAGATAATTAGCATAGTTTTCAAGGTTCCGATGCAATTAGTTTGTTGATAAAGTGCTGCTTGTTAGTCAGCATTTTTGGAGAAAACATCCTGGGATAATTCTAAAAATCGCCATTATTTCTAGTGGTGTTGTGCTAATTTTTTTTTACCGGCACGCGTATATATAATTATATAGACAGGGCCGATCCTGGGTAGGCGGCCGCTTTGTGCGGTCTCATGTCCCAAATTTGACGACGGGGGGGGGGGTTTCCCCCAATTTTCGCCCGTCGCCAGGATCGGCCCTGTATATAGCATAAAAAGGAAAGGAAACGAAAATCATTACGAAACCCATTTTGTGTATATGAATATATATTCTTAGCATTAGCCGCAGGCCCATTTGGGTATGGCGATAAACTATGCCAGGGATGAGTAACGTACGGTCCGTGGGCCGCTTGTATTAAAATTTATGTATGAAATCTTTACTTTTTTAAAATTTTATATTTTTTTCTTCTAATGTTTATTATAAATAAAGTTTAATTCCCGTTGAACCGGTTCAAAAAGCCGGTTCACGTATTTGTTTCGGTTCGGTTCGAGTTCCGGTTCAGCAGAAAAAAAACGTTCCGGACTCCGGTTCACGGTTCGGAAAAACAAGCCGGTTCGTTCCGGTTTTTGTTCCGGTTCGGGTTCGGTTCAAACCCTTGTTTATAATAATACATATAAAAATTCGTCAAAAATTAGAAAAAAAAATCAGCAATTCTTTTTAATTTTTTTTTCAATACGTCAGCCAATTCTCGTTATCAGAAATCATCTTTAGTTCCGGAACGCGTTCCTGTCCAAAAAGGAAGTACCGGAACGACGTTCCGGAGCGTTCCGGCTCGACAACACCACTGATTATTTCTCTCTCTCTCTTTACCTAACCTTATCCCATATCATTCGGGGTCGGCTCTCCTCATCATTCTACGCCATGTGTTATGCTTCTGGGTTTTCATGTCGCTTACTTGGGCTTTCTTCAGATGATTGTTGATAACGAACATCCAAGTCTGAAGTTGTCTCCCTTGTTTTCTGTGTATACTCAGAACTTGCATAGTCACGTGATCATCAAGTCTCTTTATTACGTGTTTATACCACCGAAGACGCACTTTGGAAAATTTTTCTTCGATTGGTCGGATTTTAAAGCTTTGGCTGATATGTTCGTTTCTAGCCCTGTCCAGTAAGGTGACTCTTCCGGACCATCTTGGTATCTTCATCTCCGCCGTGTGTACTCTTTTCATGGACCAGCATTATTATTGCTGGTAGCATTCCTTGTTATATAATAAATTACCGATGAGAAGCAATAGCATTGGTGAGAAAACTGAGATCGGATATGTTACTATCGAGATAACTAGCAACGCTCAGTCTTAATCCTCAGTATTTCTACACATGCTAACCTCAAAACAAAAGAATGCAGCTTTTGGCCAATTTAAGTACACCACGTGTAGTCAAAAGACAAAACAACCAAGAACGACTAGACATCTCCGCTGTATCTTTTATCATTCAATTTGACCTCAAAGTACTCTCAGCACAAAATTTTATGATATTGTGACCTCAACATTTGAATAATGCTTTTTTTTGGTTTCTTAAGTTTTGATAATAAAATATCTCGAAATTTTAAAGTGCTTCACTAGTTTGGAGCCAGATTTAAGCTTATCGTTGAAAAATGCACTTCTTTTATTTTGTTTCAAATCAGCTGTGGTAATGCAGATACTATTTTTTGAAAGCACTCCATTGATGGGATGTAGGAAATTACTTTTCATACAATAACACGATTCTGAAACCGAAATTGGCGTAGCATATTGAAGTTGGGTCAAATCCCAATACCAAAACCAAAAAGTCAAATTAACATCATATAGATTAAGATGTTTCAGAGTTTTAATTAACTGCGGGCAATTACAAGCCTGGTGTTGAATTC
Source organism: Agrilus planipennis (assembly GCF_000699045.2). Classification (NCBI taxonomy): domain Eukaryota; kingdom Metazoa; phylum Arthropoda; class Insecta; order Coleoptera; family Buprestidae; genus Agrilus; species Agrilus planipennis. Next base: position 1,876,232 of record NW_020439030.1, read on the forward strand.
TAGTATAAAAGGTACATAAAATGTAACTACATCCATAATTCCTGTATTCTCTTATTCCACTTGGAGTAACTCTCAAGAAAACCTAAGAATATTTTGGATTTGCAGTTACGTTATCTCCAAATCCTAACGTGTTGAGACAATTTTGAGGCAAAATTCGAACTGAGCTTTTATTGCTTTTTCTTTCCGGCCTCAGATTTTGTTGGTCTATGAATTAATATAATAATAAACTAAACTTTCGAATCCAAATTCCGTTCTGTATAGTAAGTAATAAACATTCATAGATGATACAAAATAGAAGGTTCACACTGTATTTTATTCGTAGCATTATGTACCATACATTAATTTTATTTCTAATTTTAATTTCGAAATATTACTTTTTAGTAACGCCATGTGTTATGTACGGACCTGTACGAACAATCCAATTCAAAATTCTAGTAAGAACGAAACAATCATTATCAAAGTATTCAGATCGTACAATAAAGAGTATGAGTGCAAGTACTAATCAGACCATATCGCGAGTTCATCACAGTTACATCTGGAAATCGCTAATTATTATTAGTTAATTACCTACAAAAGAAAGTATAAGAATTTCTTTCATTTTCTAAAACCAAATCTACGCTTAACCTAAATACGCCTTTGTGAAGTTCTTATCAACCATTTGAAATACATATGTATTTAAGATCAAAAATACTGTTCCTTCATTAGGATATCCCAAAACTTATCATCATCATCATCATCATCATAAGGTCGTCAGTCCTAAGACTGGTTAGACATGTACCTCCACTCTTTCCTATCCTGAGCTAAACTTCGCATTTTCCTAAAACTAGGACAACCCACATCCTTAACTATTTGCGAACAGTAATCTAACCTAGGTCTACCTCTACCCCTACTAATTCCTGTTTCTGCCTCTAATATGTCTCTGACCAGACCTTCATGCCTGAGAAGGTGTCCTACCAACCTATCTCGCCTATTTTTTATTGACTTCCATAGAGTCCTCTGCTCTCCTATTCTTTCAAATACGTCTTCATTTCTAACCTTCTCTATCCACGGTATCCTCATCATTCGCCTATAGCACCACATTTCGAACGCTTCTAACATTTTCTTTTCCGCCGCGCCCACTGTCCACGTTTCGCACCCGTGCAACGCCGTGCTCCAAACATACACCTTTAACAACCTTTTCCGAATTTCCAAATTAACCGTTCGCGAGCATAGAAATGACTTCTTTTTATTAAAGGCGACACGACCCTGCGCTATCCTCTGCTTTATATCCCTACTACTCTTTCCATTCTGACTTATCTGACTTCCTAGATATCTAAACTCAGCCACTTCTTCTAATTTTTCGTGTCCTATCTTTATATTCGCTCTTTCCCTACTTTTTCTTCCCTTGCATACCAATACTTTAGTTTTACTTTTATTTATTTTCATACAGTACTGATCTGTCAATACCGCTTCCATTTCATTTAATGCTATCTCTAGGTCCTCCTAGTTAGATGCTAATACTGCTATATCACCAAAACTTATAAATATAAATAATTTTGTAAATTTCACTGCAAAACTGCAATGATACCTCTATAGTTTTCATTTAGATTCAAACGTAAACAAAACACAAGATTTAATTTTAGTCCCCATTTAGATATGTTCGAAAATTCCTTTTGATATGGTATATTGAAGGAGTTCTGTATGTATACGAAACACTTTCACATTTTTAGAAGTGATTAGTTTTAATATGAAATATTAATATGAAAATTCATTTGTCGAATTTTTTGCCCATTGCAAACTACCTGAGGTTAATACGGGAAAATTGTTGCCGGGAAATCGTACCCGGGACCTTTAGTTGAAGTACTGGTGCGTAAAGCTAAAGATCCCGGGTTCGATTCCCGGCGAGGGTGTGACAACAGCAACAATTTTTTCTCATTAACCTGACGTAGTTTGTAGAGGGTAAAAAACTCGACAAATTAATTTTCATATCTGTATGTATACGTTTTTAAAATTGTCTAGGTGAACGTATTTGATGCGGTACGCGATCATCGGTGTGCTAGTCAAAAAACTATAGATTGTACACAGATAGTAAACCAATTTACCATTATTATTATTATTGATTATTATGATACGACGCACAATGTATTTTGATTGTCATAAAATTATAAGTGAGGAGTAAGATGCATTTTTGCACATCTTTTAATAAAAATTTCCGCGTTCTTGTGATGAGAAGCAGCATCACCTTGCATTAACTTATTGTATTGTCCCCGATACTTCTCCTTAAAGCTTTCACCGTTCGGAGAACGCTTAGAGCAAGTTTTCAGTCTTCAGACAGTTCCGTACAAACTTTCGTTAAAGTAAGCTGTGGCTACAAAGCATTCTAGACACGACAAATACCACACGCAGCGGCAAATTCAAACGGACGAGCATCGCGATCAATGTGATGTGAATATATTTTTTCGTTAACAAAGCGAAAATGTCTCAGAAGGACTTGTCTTTGGAAAAGCCCCAAGAGGACTACCCGAAAAGCGATAAGAGCAAAAACAATTCGACAATTTCCACGAAAAATTCGCAGGAGCAACTGATATGCAAAACACCACAAAATACACCCCCGGGGACATTGAAGGCAGTTCACAATAAAAGTGAAAAAAGTGTAACGGAGAATAATCGAAAAGAAATTGAAACTTTTAATTCCACCCTGTTCTTAGGGGTGCTGCAAGTGCTTTTTGGATTGCTTATGGTCGCTTGTGGAGTGCTAGTTGTGGTATACAAGTCCCATTTGGGATATGTAAGTATCAGAAATACATTATATTGGTTGAGCCAAAATAAAATTGGATATATAGATACCATTGTCTATGGTACATTTTCTAAACGTGAAACTGTACCAATCAGAATGAATACCAAATACATTTAAACATACTCATTTTTTGCAAATGATTAATTTAATTTCTCCTCGAACACGTCAAAATTAGCGATTTTTAATTGAAAATCCTGATTAAGTGATAACGAAAGTAGGTCTAAACACCTTCCACCTTTTAAATAAACCTTTTAACACGGTCAACTAATACTAAAATACTGTATTATTAGAGGAGATAGATACCTCCGATTTGATTAAAAAACAAAAACGATTTTTTCCGTTTTCATTCGTTAATAATTGCTTAACAATTTACTTGGAGTTTCTCATTCACGATTCCTGATTAATATACGCTGTAATTATAATATCCTAATAGTTATTTATAATTACGACAATACAATACACTACTACTGAAATAATTGCAAGTTCGCTTTTGTAGTGCTTTCAGTGACTTTCAGAAGTTGACACTAAAAAAAGGATATTATCCCATACCATATTTTTACAAGTAGCAATTTGTACCATTCACTGTACAGACTTTTATATATTTATCGATAGAAAACATCGACAGTCTGAACCAAAAACAAGTTTAATAAGTGACTGTGATTGATGAATGTCAAGTTCTGTAACAATTTCTTTATGGAAATATACATTTGCAACATGTGTTGATATTAGTTATGTCGATAATATTTACATATTTTTTAATATTAATCATAAATAACACAAAAAATGTCAAAAATATCTTCGAAAATTACAAAAAGAAAGTTGTTTTTTAAATTAATTTTTATGATGTTCTAAGTATTTCAAACGCAACTTACAAATGGTCTATCTAATTAAAGAAATAACGACAAATATATATAAATAATAATAACAGTTACAAATTAATAACATAACAAACACTAATTTGTTTCTTATGAGTTTTATTTTTGTAGTAAATCAACTGTCTAATTTCTCGCGGTTTTTATTGGTTCATTTAAAAACCTTAAGAATCTGGTTATGTCAAAGGATAATAGCTAATTCGCAAATTAACGAAGAAATGCAACTTGTATTTAGCTTTCTATTCAGACATTACAGGTGCATAGTTTTTCTAAAAGTAAAGTAACTTTTACTTGACACCTGTTTTACTAATTAAAACACAAAAAAATTATAATCTGTAAGTCACATTAATAAAAAAAAATTAAAATATTTTTTTCAAATGTTCACACATTACTTTGGGGTTTTAGTGTTACAATAGGTACCAGAACTAGGTAACATCCAGATATCTGAATGGTATATTCCAATAGGTAGTATTTAAAATTTTGTTTGACGAAATACTAGGCTAATGTCATGCTGATACTATATCATTTGTGGTTGATTTATCCCTGACTGATGATACTTTTACCCATTTTATCGCGAGTACAGGCTCCACCTGACCAGCAAAAAACGTTGGAGGAGTCACCAAGCTGTTACTATACATAGCGTACCTACAAGATTGGCAAAGATTATAATTTGTCTCTAATTTTTCACCATTCTTCTACAATATTTCTATTTCGAAATACATGTGTAGTGCCTGCTTGACGGTTCTCCAATCGTTTTTCACTTTAGCTTGGGGCTGTGACATCGTGAGAAAATGTCTAAAAGCGTTTTCAACGACAAATTAGCTACAAAATAAAGCCCTTAGAGTACTTTTCTATATCAGTTTTATTTTAAGATACACTATGTGTAGCGCCAGTCTGACAGTTTTCCAATCCGCGATAAAATGGGTATATGCACCATATTTAAGTGACAAATTAGCTAAAAAATAAAGTCCTTAGAGCATTATTCTATAATACGTCTTTTCTATTCCGATATACGCTAAGCATATTGACACCTTATCGGCTCTCAAGTCTTTTTTTGCTGAACAACTGGAGAGTAGACTAGGAAATGGGTAAAAGTACCCTGTTTCGGCGACAAATTGTAGCCACAGTATTTTTCTTTGCCAATTCTATTCCGAGATACGCTATGTGTAATGCCTGCTTCACGGTTTTTCAATAGTTATTGATTAATGAGCTCGAGTCTGTGATTTTGCGAAAAATTACTTAAAATACTATCTTTCAGTGACAAATTATAGATACGAAATAAAGTCCCTAGAGTATTATTCTAAAATGAGGCATTTCTTTTCGCTAGATAACTGCAGAATACACTAACCCTATTGCAAATGAAAAATTACAGTCCTCATAGTTGAGCTACAGGATAGGGTATGTTTTTAGCCATCGCAAACAAATCGCCAGTTCCTACAACAACCTAGAAACATACCACCTGCCACAAAAGGGCTAGTTCCGCCTACTTGATGCATAATGCGTTACCAATTTTGCTTGCGAAACATGCACATTACCATATAAGACCAAAAATATATTTTTATTATCCACCTATAAGTACACCTACCCATCTTGTTCAACTACAGACGGCTATTAAATGAATAGGTACATTGTTAAGCATCATTATAGAAAAAATAACTTTCGCAATTCGTTAAGGCCTACGACAGGTTGCGCTTACTCTTCATTGTAATTGTTGCTACAACTGCGTATACTTACGTATTTATTACATGCATGAATAAATCTTTCTGTAAAGGTGTACCAATGCAAATATATTTAACGCAACAACAGGTCATTCATATGTATTACTAAACGACGAGTTGGTCTACTATAATATATTCCGAATCGGTATTATAAAAAGGCAGAATTGGGTGTGAAAAAGTCCAGTTATGCCACTGGCACTCGACGTCCTTGTACGCGAAAATCGTTTTTCGTTTTAAATATTTGGAAAGTGCACACTTGCGTCCTTGCATACCAATTATTTAGTAAATATAATTATTTATGCATAAGATTCCAGTTGTGTTTTCTAGAACACCCTCAGGATATAGAGAACATTGTTTTGTTTTATGTATCAATGAGTGCTAGATATTTAAAAACCAACATTTTCCGTTCACAATTTCCCTACATATTTTCCACCTATGCTATAATAATATTTAGTAAAGATTGAAAACCACAACACAAATTGTTGATAACGTAACTATCAAATTCATTGCTATCAGTTATCAAGTAATTTTCAAAGGTATAAGTTGGCAATATTTAATACTAAGCAGTCAAATGTTTTCAGTATCAGCGCCCCCTATTTCTTATACTCAGGTTAATATGTTGATAAAATTTGATGAATAAATAAAAGGTACTTACAATTCATTAAAAAGCGAGACTTAACTTCGTGATCATCAATTTAGTTTTTATCGACCCTCTCATAACATATAGATGTTGAGTTCCAAACGCATTGTTTCATCCCTAACCGTTACTAATTACATTGGCTAATGATGGCTCATTATTTTTTTTATTGTGGTCAGTTTTTTAATAAAAAGAGGCCTTTTGCATTCACATCGTGGCTAACCACATCAAGTGCTGAGTTTGGCCAAATTGACAAACACTTTTCGGTCTAAGATTTTATACAAAATTTAAAATTTATTCTACTTTATTAAGTGAATGAATATGGCATAGCAACGCGTTTTTCCGCTTTGTATACTTCGTTTAATTTCTGTAGCGATGTGACCTTCAGTTTGACCGGCGCAAAGTAGAAAAGAACAGCACTAGGCCAGAAAAGAATGGAGACAACTCTCGGCCAAACTCTTAACCGGTGAGGAGCGTATAATCCGTACAGTACTGCACGGAAAAATTGACCATTTTATC
>NW_020439030.1:1884069-1898566 GCF_000699045.2 Agrilus planipennis
ATAATTTGTCTCTAATTTTTCACCATTCTTCTACAATATTTCTATTTCGAAATACATGTATGTGTAGTGCCTGCTTGACGGTTCTATAATCGTTTTCCCTGATTAGCTCGAGGCTGTGACTTCGCGACAAAATAAAAGCGCTATCTTTCAACGTCAAATTAGCTACCAAATAAAGCCCTTAGAGTACTTTTCTATGTCAGTTTTATTTTAAGATACTCTATGGGTAGCGGCAGTCTGACGGTTTTTTAATAGTTTTTCACTGCTCAGATCGAGAATCCGCGATAAAATGGGTGTGTGCACCATATTTCAGTGACAAATTAGCTACAAAATAAGGTCCTTAGAGCATTATTCTATATTACATCAATTCTATTCCGAGATACGCTAAGTATATTGACACCTTATCGGCTCTCAAGTCTTTTTTCGCTGGACAACTGGAGTGTAGTCTAGAAAATGAGTAAAAGTACCCTATTTCGGCGACAAATTTTAGCTATTTACAGTATTTTTCTATGCCAATTCTATTCCGAAATAAGCTATGTGTAGTACCAACTTGATGATTTTCTAATAGTTTTTCTCTGATGAGCTCGAGTCTATGATTTCGCTAAAAATTTGCTTAAAGTACTATCATTCAGCGACAAATTAGCTACGAAATAAAGCCTCTAGAATATTATTCCAAAATGAGGCATTTCTTTTCGTTAGATAACTGCAGAATACACTAACGGCAAAAATGGGTAAAGCTACCCGATTGCAAATGACAAATTACAGCCCTTACAGTTAAGCTACAGGATAGGGTATGTTTTTAGCCATTGCAAAGCAAACAGCTAGTTCCTACAACAACCTAGAAACATACCACCTGCCACAAAAGGGCTAGTTCCGCCTACTTGATGCATAATGCGTTACCAATTTTGCTTGCGAAACATGCACATTACCATATAAGACCAAAAATATATTTTTATTATCCACCTATAAGTACACCTACCCATCTTGTTCAACTACAGACGGCTATTAAATGAATAGGTACATTGTTAAGCATCATTATAGAAAAAATAACTTTCGCAATTCGTTAAGGCCTACGACAGGTTGCGCTTACTCTTCATTGTAATTGTTGCTACAACTGCGTATACTTACGTATTTATTACATGCATGAATAAATCTTTCTGTAAAGGTGTACCAATGCAAATATATTTAACGCAACAACAGGTCATTCATATGTATTACTAAACGACGAGTTGGTCTACTATAATATATTCCGAATCGGTATTATAAAAAGGCAGAATTGGGTGTGAAAAAGTCCAGTTATGCCACTGGCACTCGACGTCCTTGTACGCGAAAATCGTTTTTCGTTTTAAATATTTGGAAAGTGCACACTTGCGTCCTTGCATACCAATTATTTAGTAAATATAATTATTTATGCATAAGATTCCAGTTGTGTTTTCTAGAACACCCTCAGGATATAGAGAACATTGTTTTGTTTTATGTATCAATGAGTGCTAGATATTTAAAAACCAACATTTTCCGTTCACAATTTCCCTACATATTTTCCACCTATGCTATAATAATATTTAGTAAAGATTGAAAACCACAACACAAATTGTTGATAACGTAACTATCAAATTCATTGCTATCAGTTATCAAGTAATTTTCAAAGGTATAAGTTGGCAATATTTAATACTAAGCAGTCAAATGTTTTCAGTATCAGCGCCCCCTATTTCTTATACTCAGGTTAATATGTTGATAAAATTTGATGAATAAATAAAAGGTACTTACAATTCATTAAAAAGCGAGACTTAACTTCGTGATCATCAATTTAGTTTTTATCGACCCTCTCATAACATATAGATGTTGAGTTCCAAACGCATTGTTTCATCCCTAACCGTTACTAATTACATTGGCTAATGATACACCTGTTTTACTAATTAAAACACAAAAAAATTATAATCTGTAAGTCACATTAATAAAAAAAAATTAAAATATTTTTTTCAAATGTTCACACATTACTTTGGGGTTTTAGTGTTACAATAGGTACCAGAACTAGGTAACATCTACATATCTAAATAGTATATTCCAATAGGTAGTATTTAAAATTTTGTTTGATGCAATAGTAGCTAATGTCGCTGACTGATGGTATTTTTACTCATTTTGTTGCGACTCCAGACTCCACCTGACCAGTAAAAAACGACAGAAGAGTCACCAAGTTGTTACTACACATAGCGTACTTACAAGACTGGCAAAGATTATAATTTGTCTCTAATTTTTCACCATTCTTCTACAATATTTCTATTTCGAAATACATGTATGTGTAGTGCCTGCTTGACGGTTCTCCAATCGTTTTTCACTTTAGCTTGGGGCTGTGACATCGTGAGAAAATGTCTAAAAGCGTTTTCAACGACAAATTAGCTACAAAATAAAGCCCTTAGAGTACTTTTCTATATCAGTTTTATTTTAAGATACACTATGTGTAGCGCCAGTCTGACAGTTTTCCAATCCGCGATAAAATGGGTATATGCACCATATTTAAGTGACAAATTAGCTAAAAAATAAAGTCCTTAGAGCATTATTCTATAATACGTCATTTCTATTCCGAGATACGCTAAGTATATTGACACCTTATCGGCTCTCAAGTCTTTTTTTGCTGAACAACTGGAGAGTAGACTAGGAAATGGGTAAAAGTACCCTGTTTCGGCGACAAATTGTAGCCACAGTATTTTTCTTTGCCAATTCTATTCCGAGATACGCTATGTGTAATGCCTGCTTCACGGTTTTTCAATAGTTATTGATTAATGAGCTCGAGTCTGTGATTTTGCGAAAAATTACTTAAAATACTATCTTTCAGTGACAAATTATAGATACGAAATAAAGTCCCTAGAGTATTATTCTAAAATGAGGCATTTCTTTTCGCTAGATAACTGCAGAATACACTAACCCTATTGCAAATGAAAAATTACAGTCCTCATAGTTGAGCTACAGGATAGGGTATGTTTTTAGCCATTGCAAAGCAAACAGCTAGTTCCTACAACAACCTAGAAACATACCACCTGCCACAAAAGGGCTAGTTCAGCCTACTTGATGCATAATGCGTTACCAATTTTGCTTGCGAAACATGCACATTACCATATAAGACCAAAAATATATTTTTATTATCCACCTATAAGTACACCTACCCATCTTGTTCAACTACAGACGGCTATTAAATGAATAGGTACATTGTTAAGCATCATTATAGAAAAAATAACTTTCGCAATTCGTTAAGGCCTACGACAGGTTGCGCTTACTCTTCATTGTAATTGTTGCTACAACTGCGTATACTTACGTATTTATTACATGCATGAATAAATCTTTCTGTAAAGGTGTACCAATGCAAATATATTTAACGCAACAACAGGTCATTCATATGTATTACTAAACGACGAGTTGGTCTACTATAATATATTCCGAATCGGTATTATAAAAAGGCAGAATTGGGTGTGAAAAAGTCCAGTTATGCCACTGGCACTCGACGTCCTTGTACGCGAAAATCGTTTTTCGTTTTAAATATTTGGAAAGTGCACACTTGCGTCCTTGCATACCAATTATTTAGTAAATATAATTATTTATGCATAAGATTCCAGTTGTGTTTTCTAGAACACCCTCAGGATATAGAGAACATTGTTTTGTTTTATGTATCAATGAGTGCTAGATATTTAAAAACCAACATTTTCCGTTCACAATTTCCCTACATATTTTCCACCTATGCTATAATAATATTTAGTAAAGATTGAAAACCACAACACAAATTGTTGATAACGTAACTATCAAATTCATTGCTATCAGTTATCAAGTAATTTTCAAAGGTATAAGTTGGCAATATTTAATACTAAGCAGTCAAATGTTTTCAGTATCAGCGCCCCCTATTTCTTATACTCAGGTTAATATGTTGATAAAATTTGATGAATAAATAAAAGGTACTTACAATTCATTAAAAAGCGAGACTTAACTTCGTGATCATCAATTTAGTTTTTATCGACCCTCTCATAACATATAGATGTTGAGTTCCAAACGCATTGTTTCATCCCTAACCGTTACTAATTACATTGGCTAATGATGGCTCATTATTTTTTTTATTGTGGTCAGTTTTTTAATAAAAAGAGGCCTTTTGCATTCACATCGTGGCTAACCACATCAAGTGCTGAGTTTGGCCAAATTGACAAACACTTTTCGGTCTAAGATTTTATACAAAATTTAAAATTTATTCTACTTTATTAAGTGAATGAATATGGCATAGCAACGCGTTTTTCCGCTTTGTATACTTCGTTTAATTTCTGTAGCGATGTGACCTTCAGTTTGACCGGCGCAAAGTAGAAAAGAACAGCACTAGGCCAGAAAAGAATGGAGACAACTCTCGGCCAAACTCTTAACCGGTGAGGAGCGTATAATCCGTACAGTACTGCACGGAAAAATTGACCACTTTATCCACTACAATTGCATTGCTTAAATGTGCTGTTATTGGTACCAATTACTACTGAAAATATCAACGAAATGCTTATTTATATTTGAAGACATATTAAAGGCATTAACGCTTGCTTTTGACTCGCACTACTATTCATGATTGAACAAAACTTTGGAAGGTACTGTATGAAAAAGTATGTTTAATGAGCAAAAGTCGAGAGTATAATGAGCTTTTTTCTCCCTACCTACGATTTTGCCAGCGCACATCCAAGACATCGCTAAAGAATGTAAATGAAGTATAACTGAAATCTTTGTAACTGGAATAACTGATGTTATATTATTCTCAAACTAGCTTATCTACTATTAAAACGCCTCACTAAAAGATGCTATAGCTGGTACGATCAAAATTGGCAAAGTCTGCAATAAATTATCTGTGAGAATTTTCTTTCTTGTTTCGACTTGCTCCGTTTTGAACGCGCCCTTGTCAAATTAGAAAATACTTCATGAATAGTGCACACAAAGTGAAAAGAGATAACCGAATAATAGTATGCGATGCAACAGTTAGAGCTTGCTTAGGTACGCAAACTATCAGGGTCGGCTTACAACTGCCTGACTGGAGAGAATGTTGAACTTTCTTTAGTCCGATGCCGGCAACATGCTCAGATACTGCTTGTCTGCATCTCTTTTTGTCAGATATTGATTAGTGCAATGTTATTTCTTTTTCTTTATTAGTGTCCGCTGCAATTCCTACCTGGCATCTCTTTTCTATGCTTAGGATACTCTCTACAACGTCTTTCATCAGTAACAGTAGGCGTTAGTTAATAAGAAGAATAAATTATAAGTTTAAAGTTTAACGTTTAGAGTATTCCTTGAGCAAAGAGTTAGGTTAGGTTAAGTTGTGATATGGAGATTGCCATGATTAAAATTTAAATAATATACGAGGGTGGATTGATAAGTTTCCGGCCTGACCAAGAAAAACAAGGTTTTTAAAAATTTTTTTTTTTTTATTTCTCAACATAATCTCCTCCAAGGCTGATACATTTCTCATAGCGGTGTTCCAGTCTATTAATGCCATCTCTATAGACTGATTCGTCAAGCTCCTCAAAATAACCATTTACAGCTTCGATTACTTCTTCATTGTCCGCAAATCTCTTACCGCCAAGCCATTTTTTGAGATTAGGGAACAGAAAATAGTCACTCGGGGCTAGGTCTGGAGAGTAAGGAGGGTGCGGCATCAATTCAAACTTTAGATCGTTGATTTTAGCCGTCGCAACGATTGACGTGTGCGCTGGTGCGTTATCGTGATGAAACAAGATTTTTTTCTTCGCCAGATGAGGTCGTTTAATTTTCACCTCGTGGCTCAAACGTTGCAATAAGTCTGCGTAGTATTGACCAGTGATAGTATTACCCTTTGCAAGGTAATCAATGTATATAATACCTCTTGCATCCCAAAAAACAGTAGCCATAACCTTGTTCGCCGAAAAAATTGTTTTTGCCTTCTTTGGAGTTGGTTCCCCTGGTCCAATCCACTGTTTAGACTGTTCTTTGGTTTCAGGAGTGTAGTGGTGGACCCACGTTTCGTCAACGGTTACGAATCGACGCAAAAATTCGCTTGGATTACGCTTATACAATGACAAATTTGCGGTAGAAATGTTTTTTCGAATCAATTTTTGGTCGACTGTTAGCAAACGCGGCACCCATCTTGCACAGAGCTTTTCCATATGCAAATGTTGGTGCAAAATATGTTGCACACGTTCATATGACATCTTACAGGTCTCAGCTATCTCACGCACTTTCAATCTGCGGTCTCCCAGCACTATTTGATGAATTTTTTCGATCATATCTGGAGTTGTGACCTCAACGGGGCGTCCTGAGCGAGGCCCATCAGAGGTGCTCACACGACCCTTTTTAAACTCGGAAACCCACTGGTTAACGGTTGAATATGACGGGGAGGATGTCCCCAGTGTTGAGTCCATCTTTTTTTTAGTTTCCTTCGGCGTTAACCCCTTCAAATAAAAGTATTTGATGACAGCACGATTTTCCTGCTTTTCCATTTTTACGAAAACCACAGAGGCGTCTTGTTCAGCGTGCTGTCAAACCTACACTAGCAAGGAGATCGGGCTGAAACTATAGCTACAAGCTATCCAAGGATGGTACTATAGTATGTCACTTCAAGGTAGGCCTAGTGGCGTCATCTCTTGGTTAGGCCGGAAACTTATCAATCCACCCTCGTATACTGTATCGACGATAGTTGCTCATCTGTCAGTAACACATGTTGCAGTAAAATTCAAAACCTTTTATTCATCATCACAAAACAACAAAGTAAAAACCTTGAATTTAGGCACCAAATCTAATTAGAAATGTTTTACGATTTGTTTTGAAAAGCAAAACAATAGCGAATTAATAGTTTAACGCGGTTCATTAGCCAAGCGCATAAAAACTGTAAAGTCCACCATTACTTTAAATAATTTTATGTGGTTTATAGTTGCTCATCTTAGAAAACAGCGGTTCTATTGACGTTTGTTGCTTTCGAAAATATTGAGAGAATATTATTTCAAAACCTCGTTCTTTTGTAACAAAATAAAAACAGAATAGAATTTGCGAATCAATAATTTATTCTAGAAACCAATTGGGAAATTAAACCACACTTAAGGTACTCATTAATTTCTAGATTCAACCGTAAAAGTTTATTTCGAAAAAAGAAACAATAACCTCTTTGTCAATCTTTTATTCTATCGATTACGTTTAAGATGAACAAACAAAATAAAAAGAAAACGAACGAGAATGAGAAAGGCAGCAACATTAATAAGTACCTAGTATTAGTTCTTTGTGTGTTTCATTGAAAGATACTTTCCATAACGGTAGCCAGTTCCCATCTTATTTTAATCTTATTAATTACTCTCATTGTAAGATTATCTGCATCAGAATTATTTACAGTACGCTTAATATGAAATTACAAACTGAGTTCATCGCGCAGGCTATAATTTATTAAAGACAATTAGATAATAATTATAGATGTAAGCTCTAATTTTCAAAAGGTTAGCCATTGTTAACAACGTTTCCGCATTTCTACGTTTTACCAGTTTATCTTTTCTCATCTTATAAAACTAAAAGTTACTTTACAGTATCTATATAATTTTGCATTTACTGAATAATATGATCACTAAATTGAGTGGTTAGTACCTCGATAGATGACAGCTCTATCGTTCTATTACGCCGTAAGTGTCAGCGGTATTTCCCCTTTTATGAAACTTTATATACCTACCTATTTTAGTGTCAATATCAATCATGAAATTAAAGCAACCGTTATCTCAAAAAAAAAACAGCTAAATTGCTTTTTGTCAAGCGGATTTGTTGAAAATTAACTCCAATTTACTTGTTTATTGCTGTGTAAAGCATTCTTTAACTGGTTAGTTATCTAGTGAGGTTATATTGCTACTCATATAACGCACGCTAACTTTTTTAACGTAGGTATCACATACGATGTTTCTTTTTTCGTAACAATTTCATTCAAATCAAACGGTAATTAGTGTCATCATTTAATGTTACTTTTAGGACAAGATAATAGGGCAATGTTGCTATTTTGAACTAATAAAAAGTGAGTTCAATGCTTGAGATGCGTGTACGTATTATCCTTTGATAATACGGTCCGTTCAACTCGTACAACTTTTTAAGAATTTATTTTAGTTTTTACTGATCATTTCTTTCGATGCTAAAAGTATTAAAATGTAATCAACAAAAATCTGTTAGCAAAAGCGCTCCGGGGTAATAATAAAAGAAGGTTGTTACAATGAACTCGGAACAAAAATTGTATGTACGTAATAATAAGGTAACGGGATATCCCAAAAAATGATTTAATATTATAACCAAGTGCGTTGCTCTTTCTGATACAAGGTTATAGTAGGTGATTTGCTCAATTTTCAAAAGGTATAATAAGTCCTTAAGGCAGTATAATGACGCAATAAATCTTAAAAATCACGAAATGTAACATTAATAATTACCACAACAAGAATATAAACAGTAAGACTTTAAGATTTAATTATGATTGAAATAAATAGTTATATTGAGAATATTATGAATTGTATAAATATGAAACACTTTGACATTTAATAGGTATTAACACGAAATATTAATGTGAAAATTCATCTTAATTTTCTCCCACTATAAACTACCTCAGCTTTACGCACCAAGGCTCTGACCACTAAGCTTAGCTTAGAGCATTGGTGCGTAAATCCAAAGATCCCGGGTTCGATTCCCGGCAAGGGTGAGACAACAGCAACAAATTTTTCCCTAACTAACCTGAGGTAAATTTTTAGAAAATACTACAAATGGCGCAGTAAACGCCATCTGTAGCACGATGCTACATTTTAGGATTACGTTTGCTCCAACAAGGTCCACTAGTGTGGATATCTACTTGCTGAAAACGAATCCCGGCGTAGCCAACCTCAACGTGATAGGCACGTTAGCTTNATACGGACCACTTCGAATTATTTTATTCGATTAAGCTAACGTGCCTATCACGTTGAGGTTGGCTACGCCGGGATTCGTTTTCAGCAAGTAGATATCCACACTAGTGGACCTTGTTGGAGCAAACGTAATCCTAAAATGTAGCATCGTGCTACAGATGGCGTTTACTGCGCCATTTGTAGTATTTTCTAAAAACGTACTGTTAAGACAGCAGGTAAAAGTTGGTCTGTGTTCTGTTGTGCTGCCTGCGACGCGCTGATGAGATCTAAAAAGATCGAAATCGCGATCCGCTTCTGGCAGTATCGACAGAATACAGATACAGACCACTTTTTATTTTAACCTGAGGTAGTTTATAGTGGGAAAAAATTAAAAATGAATTTTGACGTTAATATTATCAATTTTGTTAATGTAGTTCAACAAATATCTGCGCTATTCTCTGCTTTATCTCATCTCTAGTACTTTATCCATCTTGATTTATCTCCCGCCCTCCTTATAAATATCGAAAATAGGCTTCTTCTTCTTGTTTCTCCTATTTTTATATTATTACAAAGTACAAACGAGTATAATATTGGAATATACTTAATATAACGTACTAGAAAAGTATTATAAAAGGTGAGAAAGAACGTAACATAATCGCGATTTGCTTCGAAATTATAATGTCTTCGGGCTAGTTTCGAAAGTGGGTAACTATGTAGTTAACATAGGGTAAAGGATGTAAAGTTCGCTTACGTGCTTGCACTTTTAATAATACAAAATCGTGCAGTCTCGACTGGCGACGATTGCAAATCTCTTTTTAACAAATTCCCACTTCACGTTTCCGTAATTGTTACTTAATGTGGTTCACTACGAACTGCAAGTAACTGTGTGGAATACATATCGGAAACTTTATACGAAAAACATGTCTCAAAAATAAGTCAGTAACTAACAGCAGGAACAGTTCCAAGGGAAGAAAGTCTGACATTTCCTCCCGGTGTAAATTGGCACCCGGGCCTAAGACGAGAGCGCCAAACTCCCAGGAGAGATGCTGTATTTTCTTCCTAAGGACAGCACGCGATTTTTTACCATACTCTTATCCCGAAAGTAATATTTTTCTAAATTTTAGGGACAAGAAAGTGCAATATAACTTCCCAAGTAAGAAATTGCGTTTATTAGGAAGATATTTTAATATCCCCAGAGTAAAATGCACGCAGAGGATAATAAAATCCTTTGCTAAAAAGTAACAAATCAAATTTTTACTTGGGAGAGAATGTTGTACTTTCGTCCCCCAAATCAGGGAAAAATATCGTACTTTCGGTAGGAGTTTGATGCATTATGCCTACCTTTGAGAAAAGTTATGTAAATAAACTACGGAAAAATTAAAAAAAAATCATATCAATTTACGCAAACGTTTTACCTACGGTTGACGACATATTCAAAGCAAAACATTTACCTACTTCGTTAGTCTTATTTCATGACATGTACTTTAAGAAATTTATGGTTAATGTTTGATATTAATCAGTATTCCAGAATATTTAAAGGGTTATATCTAGGGGTACTGTAAAGTACGTCACCACAACGTACCGGATGTAAAAAGTATGCATAAAAAGTACCCCAGTTAACTAACCGTCAATGATTGAGAACAGTTACCGCGTTATCATATAGACTTCCGGCGAAACACACATACCTATTCGTGACCTTCGCAAACAGCTGATACGTAGACAAGTCAGTTGTACGCAATGATTAGTAATAATCTGCACTCGTTAGCGTTCGATTGGTAAAGTATTACCACAAAATACAAAAATAAGTTGAATGTAAAAATATCAAATAAAAACCAAGGTATTCACATGAAGAATATAAGAACACGGTAATCACATATGGATGGTGTAATGAGAATACACCGTCCATATGCGAATATGCGTCATCGTCATCATTGCCGGAACAGTTGGGGCTTTCTCCAAGGTCACTATCCTCATTTTTATATATATCACTGAGTGGTGCGAGATGGCTTATTCTACTTCGTTTTCATGTACCTTCTTTTTTAAATTTCTTTTACAATGTGATTAAACGTTATCTATATTTGCATTTGATTTAGACAAATTCGTTTTAGATTGGTGGAGGAATATGGGGTGGATGTTTTGCAACCGCTACGGGTTTCATAGGCATAGTGGCGACGTCAAGGGAATGCTGTGCCCTTAAAACCACCGCACAAAGGGTCGCTCAAACTATTTTCCTCGCCATGAGTTTAATCACTCTGGCGATTTCGCAACTAGTTTTGGTTGTTGCAGCAACTGGTCTAGCACGAGACTTTAGAACCGATGAAGGTGAAGAAGAAAAAAAGGTAAGACTCATTTAAATTACGACATTGCAAAATTGTTGTTAGGTAATTAATCAAAACTCCATCGCTTAGGGCAGGGATGGCGAACCTTTACGAATCGACGTGCTATTTTTATAAAGAAAAGTTTAATCAGACGTGTCATCAAATAATTTTGTGTTGTGATTATGGGGAAAATAATAATAATAAATAATATCAACTCAAAATTATTTATTTACTACAAAAAATAGGAACATTTTGCAATGTTCAAATTATACGTGAAATTTGAATTAAAGTAAAATTAGTGTGACTTCTGTAGTTGCAGATTAGATGACAAATAACTTATGTTAGGGTTGTAAGAATGCATGCTGAACTGGAGTCATCTGTCAAACGATTTCTAACCGAGTTTTTAATGTTATTCGTCTCTGAAAATAATGACACGCAGGCATAGGTTGATGAAAACATTGTTGAAATAATATATCAGCTTCTTCAAATAATTCAATCTGTTTGGTAACGTATTCCATGCTTCCAAAGTTTTGTTATTAGCATTTTCTCTTGTATTACCTGTCAATCTTTCTAACTCTTTCCTTGTTTCAACAAATTTTTGATTCCATATTAACTAGACTGGAAATAATTCAGCTGCATTTCATATTCTTCAATTTCCAACCTATTGAATTGGGACAAATTCAGTTTATCAAATGACGCCACATCAGGGTACATAAACTTGGGTACTACCGATAATTCTCTGGACTGAGAAAATCTCGCTGAAAATTCCTTGATTAAAGAATCAATCACATAAACAAATTCTTCAGTAACTTGATCTTGGTCTGGTTTCTCATGTATTTCTAAATTGTTGTTATATTTTTTCAAATTTGGAAATAACTTGTAGATTCTTTCGATGATGTCGTTCTTGAAAACTGGCAGTTTAGCCTCAAAAGCGCTAATGACATCTCTATACCTTGAAGCTTCACTCAGGGTTGCTCGTCATGGAATACCTACTTCAGACTTTTTTCATAGTGCATAATGAAATTTGTGATTGAAATTAATGTCGTGCCCAAAATATTGTGCCATTGGTTCGCCATCCCTGGCTTAGGGAAACAGCATAAACTTATAAAGACAAAATGTTTAGAGGCAATCTTTGTTTTAAAGACAAAAGAACTGCTACATATTAAAAGTGATTATTATCTAAAAGATTAATGGTTCATGTCTTCGTTCTCACAAGCTTTCCATTAAATACCACTCTCTCTAACTTCCCTAACCACATTTAAAAAAATTCAAAAAATCATTTAAACTCATGAAATTTTAATTCTCAGTTGACGAATTTTCATCGAGAGGGTTAAGTTGAAACCGTTGAAACTAGTCTAGAATGTTTATAAACTCTAAAATTCTGCAAGGTGACAAAATCATACTAACAAGTTATCGTTAATCAAAACCTGATAAGTATGTGACAATAAGCAACAGAAGCTGCAGGAGTTAGAGTATGAAGTAAGAACTAGAGCCGCGTGTTCAAGAAATCTTCGGAATGAAGGCCTTATGATGATGCCTTATGAGGCCTTATATTTAATTAAATATTTGTTTTATATGCCATGACATGTCACCACATTAAGCACCTGCAATTGCTTCCTATTGGAATTTTTAATTTTCATTACATTACCTTAACAATGAACAACAAATAATTGCAATTGCAGGAAGAAGACTCTGCTCAAACTCGGTATTATGTCATTAAACAATTAGAAGTCAATTTTTGCTACTTACTTGTCTAATTTCAAATGAGTAACCTTACTATTTATATAAAAAAATAAACGCTAGTGAAAGGAATATCATTTTACAGCAAACATATCAATTAAACAGCGTTTGATTCAAGATTTGGCGAAATAAATTAATCATTAAATAAACTTAAAAAAACAATAATTTTTTATTTAATTTTTTTATATTCAAAATAGTTAAATTTTAATAGAAATAAATGAAAACAAATTTCGAAACTAAAACGCTACTTTCCTTTTTAATTTTATTTCATTCGTAAGTAATAGTCCACTAAAAATTAGTAGTTCCTTAATCATTAAATAAGTAACTCAAGAGAATTACTACTTCAAGTATTTTAATAGTTTTATAAATAGTTTTTCAGTCCCTTAATATTCGGTATCCAATTGTATTCGGGATGTAATCTTCGGATACAAAAATCCATCGTATCCGGTTAGTTAGAGAAGTTTAACAGTATTTTCACTTTTAATTTGAAATGTTTTTATTCACTGTGCCTACATCTTATTTAATTTTATTGCGTTATTGTGTCAAGATTCGCTCCAAATACGCACTACTTTTCACGCCTTATATTACTTCAATTGTATCAGAAATATCAATTTCTAATTTTTCTTATTAAAGAACTACATGAAACTACCAAGGCGCTCGACGGGCATGTGCTGGGTCGGTTTTAATTTTTCGGTCCGAGACCGCAGACAGACGGTGCAATACCTGGTTAACCGCGTAAAAAATTACAAATTAGAAGTACCTTACGTAGAAAGCTGAACGCTTTCTCCATATCATCATATCCAATTTGCATTTTCAATTATAATACATAGATATTAATGAAACAAATTTAATAGTATCTATAATAATAATAGACCAAAACCACTATGGTCTTAAGCATTCACGTCATGATTACAAAATTTAGAAATGCTAAGATATTTAAAAAAATAATTACCATTTTTTGGCATTTAAAAAATGGATAACGTTTTTTAAGTAACTTAAGTATTAAAATGTATCAAAAAATATATATACCAGAATGTCAATCTCAAGAAAATACTGTAAGGGGAAATCAAAGATAAGGAAAATTGGCTTCTGCTAGAAAGGGAAGACAATAAAACCTTTTGCATGTTTTTTTTGGGTAGACGTAGACTCCGAGTCTATCCAAAAAAATAAAGTTCCAGCAAATTAGGTTTTACAGGTACATGGGCTGTAAAACCTAATTTGCTGGAACTTTAACTACACTTACCTCAGTCTTGATTTTACCGTAATCATTAATTCTATAGTAGTAAGTGCGCAATTAAATTAAACCTAAATTAAATAAAACGTATGTGGTTGGTCTTGGCCTCAATCTGTAACAATATTTTTATAATTTACATCATTCCAAATTTAAAAATTAATGACATTATTGATTTTATAAAAATTATTCCTTCAATAGGTAAAAGGAATATTAAATAATTTTCATTGACATCTGTTTGCTGAAGTTTCTTTTCATATAAAAGCTCCCTATTAAGTTCATCTAAACTGTAGAAGTTTAAATAAATACTTTTTCCGTGTACGCGATTTTCTATAATATAT
>NW_020439030.1:1901032-1910165 GCF_000699045.2 Agrilus planipennis
ATTACTGTTCGCAAATAGTTAAGGATGTGGGCTGTTCTAGTTTTAGGGAAATGCGAAGTTTAGCTCAGGATAGGAAAGAGTGGAGGTACGTGTCCAACCAGTCTTAGGACTGATTACCTTATGATGATGATGATGTTAGTGAACAGCTTCAAGCTTTCATCTTAACAGGTAAATGCAGGAATCCCTAGCTGAGTTATCCCGAAATAAATTGTTTACATTTACTCTTATTGATGGGTTGACTAAACTTAGATACAATTATTAAAATTATTTCTGGTTTTAAAATATTGATTCTCTTTCTAACTTGATTTCTTAGCTTTTCTGAGCAACGAAAAAATAAAACACAACCAAAAGCAATTTTTCGTTACATTTTACACGACTAATAACTCGTTTCATCAAGTACCAGCGTTCACTATTGTAGTATGCAGACGTGTCTTAGAATAAGTTAGTTCTTAATGTTTAAATTTTAAGTTGTTATGGTCATAAGAATTATTTACTTATATTTAAGAAAATATACATGTAGCAGCCAGATCCAGAAAAAGACCTCTGGGACGGTCAAGAAGTACTGAGTACTGTACAATTTTAAAAAGGACGGAAGGGGGAGTCGAATAATAACTCTCGAAAAAGTAAGACGTCGTGTGGGCTTGGCTCATTCATTTAAAGCTTCCATGTTCTGTTAAGTTAATCTTATTCATTTTATAACTTGTTTCTTTTAATAAATCGTTATATTTACACGTCCCTGTTAACGTTACTGTTATATCCCTACACTATCAATAAAAGGATTAATCAATTTTATTAATTGTAATTTATTAAAAAGGCGCGAACCCATATTAATGACCTTTCCTTTACAGATTATGGAAGAACTACCAGAAAACTACCTACAGCTTTTATGTAACGCAGGATTAATAATGTCGTGTGGACTAGAGTGTTTATGTGCAGCCATATGTGCGTATAAAACGGCGAAAAATGTCTGCCCCTGCTTTAAAGGGGTTGACGAACCTTCCCAAGACTTCATCCCAGAAGCAAGCAAAGATCAGTTCATAAGTTCGTGGTTGGGAAAGCACACGTCAAATCAACCCTTTTATGTTGTTGCAGCTCCACCGTCCTCAAAATCCAGCAAGGTAAGAAATATGATTCCACCGTGAGTACGTTTGAAAAAGAAATTTCTGCAAACCAAGGAAAATTTAACCCCTTTTTGTCTTTATCATGCGTCTGAAAGTTAAGAATTTGTGATCTGAATGATCATTCTACAATTATAGAAACGGAAATTTGACGAAGAAATTTCGTCAGTTAAAGCTACTGGGTAAATTGCTTAAAATAGGCTAATGGAGTATTTTTCTATTGTTTGTGAAACTTTTTCTTTATTATTTTCGATAAATCTTAAAATTTTATTTTTATTTTTAAATGAAGCTACAATACCTATTTACTTTTGTAACTCATTTAACACTAAATTTCTACGATATTTGACCCACATAATTGCGAGAACAATAATTCTAAATATTTTTTGGAGAATTTAAATGGTAAAAATAAAATAATTCGAAGTGGTCTGTATTCTGTGGAAACTGCTAGACGCGGATCGCGATTTCGATCTTTTTGGATCTCATCAGCGCGTCGCAGGCAGCTCCGACAGAACACAGACCAACTTTTACCTGCTGTCTTAACAGCGCGTTTTAGAAAATACCACAAATGGCGCGGTAAACGCCATCTGTAGTACGATGCTACATTTTAGGATTACGTATGCTCCAACAAGGTCCACTTGTGTGGATATCTACTTGCTGAAAACGAATCCCGGCGTAGCCAACCTCAACGTGATAGGCACGTTAGCTTAATCGAATACAATAATTTACTGCGTCATTTGTGGAATTTTCTAAAACGCACTGTTAAGACAGCAGGTAAAAGTTGGTCTGTGTTCTGTCGGAGCTGCCTGCGACGCGCTGATGAGATCCAAAAAGATCGAAGTCGCAATCCGCGTCTGGCAGTTTCGACAGAATACAGAGACCACTTCGAATTATTTTATTCGATTATGGTAACGTGCCTATCACGTTGAAATGGACCTTGTTGGAGTATACGTAATCCTAAAATCTAGCATCGTGCTACAGATGGCGCTTACTGCGCCATTTGTGGAATTTAAATGGTAATAAATTAAGTTAAATGATTCACTTTTAAGTTTTTTTATACAAGAAGTTTATTTCTCATCATATATATTAACTTGTCTACGAAGAATTCTTTCCGTTTGGTATGTGATTATCGAGACCGTCTGTGGCGTACTGATGAGATCTAATAAATTCGAAATCGCGAAACACATCTGTTAGCATCGATAGATTACTCACCAAGAACTTTAGATAATACTGTTTTAATTACTTTTAATCCTCCCTATAAACATAAATTAATCAACCTTGGATTTGATCTTGTGAATAATTCAAAACTTTTTGAAATTTCCTTCAAAATGCCTTTGACATTTACAATAATAAATGTATCATACATTGTACTAAGCCAACAGTTATTGATCGTATGGTAGATGATGGGAGGCATTATTGGCAGAATAGCATTCCCTGTCAAAAGCAAGGTTGCTGTTGATTTGAAAGTTGTATTTATATTAGGTTACTGCTTGCGGTAAATTTTAAATTCAAATAGACTCTTTTGTTTTTTTCTTTTACCTATCCAAACATACTTTCAATCTTTGAAATAACGAGAAGGTTAACTGCCAGTTTTGTAAGGAAATAACGCAAAAAACATCAACTGTAATGTCTCAACAAATAATGTTATAATATGTAATGTACCCACCTATGTAAGTTTCTAAAATAAAGAAAGTAAATAACGCAACAAGAAACCGTCACTTACATCAATTTTCATTTAACAAAGAAAATGTGTGTAACTTAAGAAACACTTTTTTAACCATTTCAAAATAACGTTTTTCTTAGAAATTACTTTAAATGACTTAATTATGAATAATAATTTACAATTGGGAGGGGTAGGTGTTTTAAAAAGAAAAGCCTTCCATTCCGGGAAATCACACACAGGTTCATATTTCTGTAAACAAAAGAAAGGATATCACCAAGACAACATTCCCCTCGTTCGTGTTGTCTTTTCTGACCGCAACCTTGTAATCACTAAATAGTATAAAACAAAGTCGTTTTCCCGCTGTCTGTCTCTATGTATGCTTAAATCATTAAAACTACGCAACGGATTTTGATGCGGTTTTTTTTAAAAGATAGAGTAATCCAAGAGGAAGGTTTATATGTATAATACATGCATAATATAGCAGGGAAACGCTGATAATTTTAGAGGTTTCTAATGTGATGTCGTAAATAAACACATTTTTTGCGCTTACATTGCAAACGCTGGCTGAACCCTACGAGATAGATCAAAATAATGTACTACAATATTGTATATCTTGAAAGGGTCTACAAAAAAGTCCGGGATGGTATATGTCTATCTCTTAGGGATGACCCACAATAGCCATTTTTATCCTTTACTTTTTATGAGAAATAATGACTTATTTATGAAGCGGTTGTAAGCAATACAGCATTAATTTTTATCTAATTAAGTACCTCAAATACATTGTGAATTTAATATAGATCAATATGGCCCTTTACAGCATGTAATTTAAATGAATATTTTCGAAGATATTACAGATTTAAAATGCAGGGACATAGCGGTTGCGGGTTTGTATTATCTAATGACATAAAAAAACTGTAAATGTTGTATATAAAGACATTCTGTAGTATATTTAATATGTTCAGGGGGTATCTTTTGAAAATTTCTCCTTCTCGATAATAATCTAAACAAAACAAAAATGCACATATTTAGTATCAGCATTGCACCCGTGCGAAGCTGGGGCGGGTCGCTATAGTAAATGATAAAACAAATGAAGTGAGTGTTGTCGTCATCATGATTTTCTATTTGTGTTCAGGAGTATCAGGATATGGACCTATGTATAGATGACTTGGATCGTTTTAAGTCATTACCAATATAAAATGTTGTTTTAGAAAAAGTCCTGATACGTGATATCAATTAATTTACCTATAACAAATCAATCTATTTAGTTTTCAACTAATAATAAGAAGAAAATCTTGAAGAAATTGAACATTATCGACGATTTGCGCAGCTAACTATTCTTTTACCACAAGTGAATTATTAGATACTTCTTTTATTTCTTCAAAAAAATAAACAGCTAAGCCTCGAAACATTTTTAATTGTTAACAACAACAAATGCCCAAATAATCTCGAAAAAGTCTCTGTCATCTTACAGCAATTAAAATGTGAAATACTTATCTCCTTTAATTTGTTTCAAGACACTAACTAAAGTTAATTTATCGTAATGATCGTGCATTTTAATAAAACCACTAAACTAGACTAAATACATCTGAAAATCCGTAGATAATAGAGATACCTTCCCAAAATCAAACGTATTTTCAATTAGGGTCTTCTATATAAGACATAAAATAACAAATTCTGTATTTTAAGTAACTGGTACCTTTACCTGTATAATTTAAAGTTACACTATAATTCGACACTAAGTATAAAGTTAATAATTTATTCGTAAAAGATACACGGTTTCTTAAGTCATCTATATTTCCTACCATTATATAATAAGGAACTTTCAACAGAAATTTTTTTAAACAGTTTCACTATTGGTGATTATAAAAATAATTTAAGCTACTCTATACAGGGTATTTCTGAAATAAGTAGCAAACTTTTCAGGATGTTAACTAAATCCAATAGGGAATCCTATTATGAGTAAAACAGCGTGGAAGAGACAAAAGAAATTGTAAGAAAACCGGACGAAGTTGCAATCCAAAGCCGGCCCTGGGCGTGAATTCTTAACGTATAGAGAAATTGCGATAAAAATTATGCAACCACATCGACCAAATATGTAAACAATGACTGTTGCGGAACGATTAATAAAGTAAACATCAACAGCAAACTGAGTATTACATCTTCAGATAACCATTGCGATAACATTTAATTAAATAACTACTTTGTTTATCTTTGATAGTATTCAGTACTGTTTAAAGTACACCTCCACATGGTATTAAGAATACACAATAAATAAAGAAGTACTCGTACAACACGGATGCTGCAGCTGATTGAATGCAGCGTTGCGATGCCGCGTTTCTACCAGGGCCGGACTGTACTTTCAAATACGTTTCTCTGGAAAACGGTCGACTTTCGGACTACTAACCATTTACTTCATTTTCTTATTTATGGTGCCCTATCACCTCCTGCAACCTCGCTACTTATTTCAGAAACACCCTGTACAATATAGCGTATGACGTACTTACAATAAATATCAAGACAATCCCCATACACCGTCAGAGATATTCATCGAAATTACTTTTGTTATTAACCGATTTTTTTTCGAATAACATAAAGTAATAATAATATATACCTAGGGAGAAACGTAATAACTTAATGACTACTATCAAACTAAACAAGTTGTGTCTATCAATAATCTCATAAGAAAATGACATATAAAATTACTTTCTTTTGATGGGTACGAAACCGTTGGCACAAGAATCCAATTCATAAATCGCCAATTTCATTCGCTCGTATGTGTAATTTTGATGTGCAAACATCAATTTTTGTAAACACGATTTGCTTAATACTTATTATACCTATAAGGCAATGAAAACCTAATGTAATCTTTCTTTTGTTATGTTAACGCTTCTTATAAAAACAGTGTTTCAAATGTAAGCATTTGAATTACAAATTAAATTTTGCAAAGATAATTAGTACCCAAATACAAATGTTTTGTAACGCCTACTTGACATTGTTCATTTCACACGTTTCTTATTAAGAAATACATGAACAAATGCACCTACTAGGTGGGTACACATCTTCAGTCTTCCATGTTGATTAATTATTTCCGACGATCCCGAAAGGCGGCTAGAAAAATTAATAACTGTTAATTTTTATCCGACCAACTCAAAAAAAGATGATTCTTGTCATTACACAATCGAAATTTTGTCATAATTAATTCGAAATCGTTTCTTACATACATATGTATAAGCATAGATGTTCGTAGGTACCTTCTTATGTCTTAAATAAGTGTCTTTATCTGAATATATTAGTTATGGTGTAATAATCTCCTACGAAACCCGTTTTGTTGGGTTTAGTAATTCATAGAAATAACGGTAGAAGTTTTACTAATACTTAATAAAATCTTGAAATATTAATGCAAGTGATTATGTACATAAGTTCCTTAAAATATTAAAATTATAAGCCATTGTAAAAACCTAATTTTCATATTTTCTAATTAATGGCGATCTAAAGGGTGTGGGGCAGCCTACATTGGGCCTCTGGTCCTGGAGGGGCCTATAAATTGGGAGAAGTTCTTTTTAATGAGATCCCAAACAAGGTCAACATATGTTCAGTAAATATAGGTTAGAAGCAATTTGAACTTGGGAATTATACACACGCATTATAAATAGGTATACTTCATTTTACAAAAAGTGCACTACAAATACATCAATTTTAAGCAGTTTTAGTTATTGATCTATTATTTATTAATATTAGACTGTATTTTAAAGTATTCTTAATAAATTTTTCAGTAGAAACTTGAATTAGAAAACAAAAAGCTCTTGTTAGTCAATATTCTTATGAAGGCGTGGATTATGATTTCGAAACTTTTGGTTCACATCAGCACGACGAGCCGTAGACCTACCAGCTGCTAAGACACCATTCGTAAATAAGTACAGATAGAGTAGTTACTAATCCAGGTCTCCATTTTTAAGGTTCTGTACCTCAAAAAGGAAAAAAGGAACCTTATCTAGCACGTTATCCATCTCTATGTCTATCATACCCTTTTTTTCAGGAATTCGTGAAGGTATCAAGTTGAAATTAATAACAAATACTCATGTCTGCAATACCTTTGAGCTATGAAAAAGTCAAACTTTTGAATCAACGCAATCAAAAGATACGGACCCTTTTATCGTAAATTTTGACACTCACATCGGAATCAAAACCGATAGGATACTTCCCGTTGGCCTAGAATTATAAAATTTGGCAAAAAGTAATATCTAATAGCATAAGTGAAGGGAAAAATCCGAAAGGAAACCTCAAACGTACTCGGAAAATTCGGAAAAAACATCCTCAAGGCTCAATTCCCCCTGCTGAACTAACTATTTACATTGACTTCCTCTATTCTCTTACTCTTTCTTCCAACTTTTCCTATCCACAGTATTGTTTTTATTCTACTTTAACACCACATTTCAATCGCTTCTAACTTTTCCTTTATTCTCATGTATGAATATTGTCTTCGTGAATCTTTTACCGTAACTACAAAAGAATGTTACCATTCGTAATTTTAATTAAAGCAGTGCGTCTAAAAGTCCTAATAATTCCTTCGAAATTCTTCGCGAAAGGTAATTATTGTAAGCACGAATTCATCCGCAAGGTCAAACTAAATTACTTGAGAAACGATGTGCTATTCTCGAGTTCGTGCGGAACTTTAATGAGAGATGTGAATTGTATAACCGTTGTCTTTTTTTGTTCATTTCAGTTCAGTTAAACTGTTATTAAGGAAGAAATAAAAAAAACTGTTCATCTTACGTAATAAGCTTTCTTCAAGCATAATAATTAGACATGCTGTTAGTTGTGTCTTATATCATCATTATCAAGTTGGAAATGGGTCGGATTCCAGCGCTTCAACTTTTTATTGACAGTCATTTGGTTATAAATGTGTTTTTATCAGTCTCCTTTCTCAGACGTGTATTATTTGAAGAATCCTGAATTATAGATAAATCTACAGGAACACATTAAAGAAAAGGTTTACATGAATAGTATCAAAACCAGATTAATTTTATAGTTCTACCGTACAGAAATTTATTAAACAAATTTCGTTCATTTGCACTTTCGTGTGTAATAGTTTGAAATTGGAAAAAAATGGTAGATCTATGCTCAATATTCCCGTCACGTGGACAAAGTAACTTTGATTTATCGATTTACAAACAACACGATGGATTCTTTCAGTAATGATATGCATAAACTACGAACGGATAAGTTAATAAACCATCTCGATTGATGACATCAGAAAGTCCAAAATACCAAAATTGAAAAAGACTTCAAAATTTGTCCAGTTTGTTGGATTTTCGATCTTGAATTTCGATCAATTGTAATCACTAACCTTAAAAGCACAATTGTATTGAAAATTATGAAATTCCACTTGCACCTTCATATTTTGGTCAGCTTTTCAAATTTTCCGGCCACTATAGAAATTTGTGACTAATTGTGAGTTCATCAATCAACGTCTTTTTGCGATTAAGGCGTCCAATTTCGTTCTCTTTAGATCTCATCAGTACGCCTTACACAGTTCCGACAAAAACACCTACCAACTTACTTATTAGCTTTAAACAACATTTTCCAAGTTATTCGTGGTGACAATGTGTTCTGCCATTGACCAAGAAATTTTGTTCTAAATGTTAATCAGTTAACAGACAATCTTAATAAATGTAAATAAAGGGCAAAAATAGGCCAAACGTTCCAATTTTTGTGCATTATGTCGGATCGACATGCAACTTTCTGTCTTCCTTTCGTGAAACCGTCTACAAACTTTGTGAACATGAGAGATCAATTCATCTTCAAAAATGCATCGGTTATGCATACGAAAAATGAAAAATGCAATGCAAAATTGTTATAAAAAAAATTGCAACTCGAACAATAATGATAGAAATTAGTTACTCGGGGGTTTTGAGGGTCGCTAAACATGAATATATGGTCGACGACGTCTTCCTAGGTACATGGGGCCTAAGGCGACTATCATACACGTCATCTTCAGAGGTTGTGGTCTAGACCATTGCTTAGTATTCGGGAGGACGCCGGTTCGATTCCGGGTCCCTCTGCCTTGGTCCAAGTTTTTCTGTGGTTTCCTTGGATCACTTAGGCAAATGCTGAGGCAGTAATACGAGGGTGGATTGATAAGTTTCCGGCCTGACCAAGAAAAACAAGGTTTTTAAAAATTTTTTTTTTTTATTTCTCAACATAATCTCCTCCAAGGCTGATACATTTCTCATAGCGGTGTTCAAGTCTATTAATGCCATCTCTATAGACTGATTCGTCAAGCTCCTCAAAATAACCATTTACAGCTTCGATTACTTCTTCATTGTCCGCAAATCTCTTACCGCCAAGCCATTTT
>NW_020439030.1:1912635-1921206 GCF_000699045.2 Agrilus planipennis
TCTTCTAATTTTTCGTCTCCTATCTTTATATTCGCTCTTTCCCTACTTTTTCTTCCCTTGCATACCAGTATTTTAGTTTTACTTTTATTTATTTTCATACAGTACTGATCTGTCAGTACCGCTTCCATTTTATTTAAAGCTATCTCTAGGACCTCCTTGCTAGGCGCTAATACTGCTATATCATCTGCAAATCTAAGCATACTAATCTTTTGTCCTTGCACATATAACTCTACAGCCTAGACCCTAACTGCTGAACTTAAAATCCACTAAACAACAATAGCAGGAGGTAGTTCACTGAAAATGTTTGAAATTATACAAGCAATTTGGCTTTCAAAGTGCAAATAAATGTATAAAGTGTTTTCTGATTGGCATATTGACCGTGATTCCTCTTAATAATAATAAATAATAATTTAAAAAGCATATTCACTTTTCGCGAGAAAGTGATTTCTTTATAATCGCTCAGTTCTTTAACATATGGAAACTATTTTTACGGTTTGAACAACTGTGTTACCTTAACGACTAATTATTGTTTAGAAAGTAAAAAATGCCTGCTATAGCTTGGTATGTAGTCAGTCAGTGATTAACCTTGAACGGATGCAAAATCTCCTAGAAGTTCGCATCTCTCAACGTGAGAGAGCGAGAGACATCTTCACAGGTGTGTCGCCTTATGTCTTAANTCTAACTAGCCCTCCATGTTTCAGAAGGTGAACTCCACCCCTCTCTTCGCATAATTATTATCGTTGTAATGCATATTATACTTTTGCTTTCAGTAAATGCGCTAACATTTCACGATCAGGACGTGTATTGTTATATGCTCTACTGACTCAACAATAAATTCATAGCCGCAGATCTAATAACATTATTCCAATAATAAACACACGGATAAATAATTTATGCACAGACTGGTTTTCATTTCATTATGTTCACTCCATTTCGGTTACGCTGCTGCAAGTTTAGTTCTAGCAATTAAACAGGTAGCAGACCTCGAAATGGATGAGCTAAAAGGAAATTGAAAACAATTAAGTGTGTTCTTTGTTATTATATAGGGTGTCCTAAAGTTATTCCATGAGAAACTCATTCTTTCGTAATAAACTTGAAGTAACAAATGAGATACTTTGAATTTTTTGTAGGCATTAAAGTAAATTTTTCTGGCGATGGGCCAGACAGCAGCAACAATTCTTCCTCATTAATTTGAGGATATTT
Organism: Agrilus planipennis; assembly: GCF_000699045.2. Classification (NCBI taxonomy): domain Eukaryota; kingdom Metazoa; phylum Arthropoda; class Insecta; order Coleoptera; family Buprestidae; genus Agrilus; species Agrilus planipennis. The sequence continues at coordinate 1,913,839 of NW_020439030.1, forward strand.
ATAGTGGACAAAATTAATTTACTTTAATGCACTTGAGAATTTTACATTTTTGTATTCTAATTATGCCTTTGGTGCACAGCGTCTTCTTGACAAATAGTATATAATGGACGATTTCCTAGACGCCTAGACCATCATCATCATAAGGTCGTCAGTCCCAAGATTGGTTGGACACGCACTTCCACTCCTTCCTATCATTGTTTCATCTCCCCTTTTACAAATCCTACATATCATTTCATCTTATTACATTTTCTACATTCATTTCCCGCTCTAAACCTTGCAAATACGTCCACCTCCTTCATTCTATCTAGATAATCTGGCAAACGGTGTCCCTGCCAATGCTCCTACAGCAACGCCTTTAGGCATTCCACATATCTCGACTTATCAATACTTCTTAGATCTTCTCCCCTTATCATCTCTTTACATCTTATTCTCACCATTTCCTCAACACATACCCCCATTCGGCCCCCTTCATTCAATTGTTCCTGATTCTTTAATTGTCGAATGAACCATCCCTTTGTTTAGCATACCTGCTTGTTGTTCCAATATTTAGAATCCTTTTTTTTTTCATAATACCTTTCTTATATTCCCATCCATAAGCTTTTCAAATTTTATCTCATATTTTACCAACCTTTTTCTGGTTTCCTCTACTATCTTCCCTATAATTCCCTCCGTACAACATAATCTGGTGTATGTCCTAGATCCTATTCTTCTTTCTATATAATTTTAGTTTCAGTAGTTAAGAAAATAGAGGTTGGAGCATGTTTTTGAAGGACATTTTCAGTATTATCTTTGGAAAAATGACACCAACTGTTTAGAAGCATGTTGATTAAGTTTCTGCTTACAAGATCTTTTTAAATGATTCTAAATATATTTAACAAAAAAAACTATTTTAGTTTACTTAGTTTTCCCGACAATTTAGTAAAGGTTTCCAGATTAGTAGGTNAATCGCTCAGTTCTTTAACATATGGAAACTATTTTTACGGTTTGAACAACTGTGTTACCTTAACGACTAATTATTGTTTAGAAAGTAAAAAATGCCTGCTATAGCTTGGTATGTAGTCAGTCAGTGATTAACCTTGAACGGATGCAAAATCTCCTAGAAGTTCGCATCTCTCAACGTGAGAGAGCGAGAGACATCTTCACAGGTGTGTCGCCTTATGTCTTAACATTCTAACGAGGTCAGATTTGAAATATTAATCCAATAAGGCGTTTACTCATCAGCAATTATAATTATAGTAATTTGCTAATTTGTTTCAAATCTGATAAATATTTAAACAAAGATTTCGTATGTCTGAAAATTCATTTTTGAATTTTTTACCCACTACACGCTACCTCAAATTGGGAAAAATTGTTGCTGTTCTCACACCCCCGCCGGGAATCGAACCCGGGACCTTTAGCTTTGGTCAGAACATTGGTGCGTAAAGCCAAAGGTACCGGGTTCGATTCCCGGCGGGGGTGTGACAACACCAACAATTTTTCCCTCATTAATTTGAGGTAGCGTAAAAAATTCAAAAATGAATTTTCAGAATAATATTTCATATTAAACTAACTCACTTCGAAAAGATGTCTAAATTGTATGTATGTTTAATTTCGTATGTCTATGATATTTGTGGATCTCGTACTGCATTCATTAGAAATTGCTTCCTACATTGACTTTTTAATTTACAAGAAGAAGATGTGAACTATTTGACTCACAGAGTAACGAATCTGTTTACCACAAAATCTCATTCGAATGTAAACATTACTTGAATGAAATCTGCAGGTGAGGCTCACGGGCACTTATATGGTGAGGTCGTTATGATTGAAAGAACATGTCATGAGTGGTTTCAACACTTCAAGAGCGGTGATTTTCACACACGAAGGCCGACATAGCGGTAGAAGATCGAAAGTTTTTGAAGATGAAAAATTATTAAAGGTATTGCTGTAATGAAGACCCTTGTGAAACTCAAGAAAAATTGGCAAAATAATTGGGTGTGACTCCTTAAGCAATTGCAAAACGTCTTATATAAAGACCTGGAGAGAATACAGAAGCAAGCATTTTATACGCTTTACGAGTTGAAGCCGAGAAATGCTGAACGGCGTTTGTTTTTCTCATGAGGAGTTGTTTGAAAGGCAAACCTGGATTGCATTGTGATTGGGGATGAAAAATGGGTTCATTAAGATAGCCCTAAGTATCGAAACTTAAGGAGATATCCCAGTTACACTTCCACATCGATGCCAAAACCGAACATTCACGGCTCCAAAGTCTTACTCTATATTGGCATTCGATGCTTTTTACTCCATTTTCTGCTTCTAAAGTGCGTCTAACTAGCCCTTCATGTTTCAGAAGATGTCCTACCACCCTCTCCTTTTTCTTATAGATATCCATAGCAACCCTTGTTCTCCCATGTTCTTCAATACCTTTTTAACTTCTTTAAACAATTTTTACTCCTTTTTTTGCTTCTATGGTGAGTCTAACTAGCCCTCCATGTTTCAGAAGGTGAACTATCACCCTCTCCTATTCCTTATCGACTTCCTCGTTCTCCTACTTTCTTCAATACCTTTCTAACCTTTTCTACATAGGATATTTTTATCATACACCGCACTTCGAATGGTTTTAGCCTGTCCATTTTCACTGCGCGAGAATATAAAAAAGGTATTAAATAAAATTAAAACGTAGGGAGGGAGTGTTATTATCTTTAACAGTTTGAAATGTTCATAATACAAAGCATTTGAAGGTTTACCAATCGTAAGAAGTGAAACAAATTGTATATAATTCTTCAGCTTTCGTAAACTTGACCTACACTAAACCCGTTTGCCATGAATCAGTATTTGAAACAATACAATATATTACTTGTTTTACACGCCTGTGTCCTTGAGAAGAAGTTTAATTTCTCGTAAATACTGGTATGCAAGAGGAAAGTAGGGAAACAGCGAATATGAAGATAGGAGACGAAAGATTAGAAGAACTGGCTGATTTTAAGTATCGAGGAAATCAGATAAGTCAGGACGGAAGGAGTAGTACGAATATAAAGCAGAGGATAGCGCAGGATCGAGCAGACTTCAATAAAAAGAAGTCACTTCTGCGGTCGCGAACGGTTAATTGGAAATGAAGACGTGTTAAAAAGAATAGGAGAACAGAGGACTCAATGAAAGTCAATAAATCATAGACGAGAGAGGTGACGAGATAGGTTGGTAGGACACTTTCTCAGGGATGAAGGTCTAATCAGAGACATATTACAGGCAGAAACAGGAGTTAAGAGGAGTAGAGGTAGACCTAGATTAGATTACTGTTCACCAATAGTTAAGGATGTGGGATGTTCTAGTTTTAGGGAAATGGGAAGATTAGCTCAGGATAGGAAGGAGTGGAAGTACGTGTCCAACCAGTCTTAGGACTGATGACCTTATGATGATGAAGTAAATTCTTCTAGTGTTTATTATTCCAAGAATATATACAACGTGGTTCTGCTTATAATCAGTAAAAGTTCGGTGAAAGTGGTCACTTGTTTTGCTTGTTAACCCGAAGCATGAAGATGATGCTTCAGTGAAGAGAAAACATTGAATCTGTAAAAATAATCTATACATATTACGTGGCTACATACCAACCTGAAATGGCTTTCTCTGTCAAAAAAAAATCAGCATTCGAAAGTAAATTTCGTAAACAAAACGAAAACGTAAGGTAGATAATAGCTTTACCTCTGATCAGAATAAATTACCAGAGGAATACAAATACCAATTTGTTCCGCTAAAGGCAAATTTTATTAGAAAATATTAAAATCACGTTTAATTCCACACAAAAAGATTTACAAACAACAAGGGATATAGAAAAAAAATTATTTGTATTTATTGTAATCTAAATTAAAATCTCGTTGCCTGACAATAAATGAATACTGCAATAGAACACACGCAGGATAAACTGGAAAATCATTTAAACATTCAATTTAACATTACCAAATCAGTTTTGAGTATCTCACTAATAAAGTAATGCAGCCAGGGTGTTTCAGAAATAAGTGACAATCTTTGGAAGCGGTCAGCTGTATGCTACAGGGTGAGATAAGAACTTAAACTTTATCTACATCGTTGAAGAATGTAAACAATGCTAATTGTCAATCGACTAAAGTAAAAATCAACAAAACTTATCACATTTAAACATAATCGAACAAATAATAAATAACATATGAGCANACTAAATCTTTTTCTAAACAATTTATTTCGGGACAACTCTGCGCTAGGGATTCCTTCCCCTATTTCTAAGGGGGCTCTAAGCTCTCCACCAACAAGAAGAAAACAAGAAAGTGAAGAAGAAACAGCCAATATCAAGTAGAGAACTTTGGCCAATTTCCTCTAGGAATTACAGGTTCGCTATAAAAGAAAGAAAAGGGGAGTTCCAAGTGAAAAACACCAAACACCATGGAATATGATCAGAGTGGATGGAAGCCTTCGCAAAGGTCACATCAAGTGAAGAATAACGCCTTGTGTTGGGGAGTGTCAAAAATTCAATTAGTTTGAACTTTTAGTCAATGTCATGCACCACTTAACTTCACCCCAAGATTCCCAAATGTAACCCTACTAACGTCTTGAAGACCCCAAACTAAAAAACTACAGGGCGATTTATATACCCAAATAAAGAAATTTATAGAATTATTTACCGAATTACACATTCAAAATTAATTGCCACTAACATTACCTTAATTTCCATGAGTGTCCCTTAGGTACTGATCAAAATGTAAAAATTTTAAGATCGAAAGCTATTATTATAGGTATTTCATATATTGTTGTATCTAATACAATGTCAGGTACAATAAGAGATGCACATACTTCAATTAAACTTTCTTAACTAATTTATTTAATTACCATCCTGTCTAAGATTCCAGCACGAACGGCATTGTTTCAAAAATCAATTGTGTCCTAACAACTTAATAATAATGATGCGGTAAAAAACAATGGGCTTATATTATATATTGTATAAACGCAAACCTTTAGTTAAATATGCAATTAAAGAAGAATATTCAAGCTACTTTTCATGGTTAGTCTATTCTTTTAATACGTCCACCTAGCAACTTATAAGAGAATTTTCAACAACATGAAAAGAATCAATACCTAGTCATGTTGAATGTATAATTCGATAAATGATTCTATAAATTTCATTATTTTGATATATAGATCACCCTGAAGTTTTCTTAGTTTAATGTCTTCAAGAAAATGAAAAGGTTACGTTTGGGAGTCTTGGGGTGCAGCTCGATTTTAGTAAATCTCTTAAGGTGGTGAATGGCTTCAACTAAAAGTTCCGAATAATTGAATTTTCGACACTCCTTAACACCAGGCGTTATCCTCCATTTGATGAGATCTTTGTAACGATTCCCATCCAGTCTGATTACATCCTTTGATTTTTAATGTTGCACTTCCTGGAACACACATAATTTTGATACTACATGGTTCATTGTAAATTTTACTTTCTTGTTAGAGCGAATATAAAGATAGGAGACGAAAAATTAGAAGAAGTGGCTGATTTTAGATACCTAGGAAGTCAGATAAGTGAGGATNTCAGAAATAAGTGACAATCTTTGGAAGCGGTCAGCTGTATGCTACAGGGTGAGATAAGAACTTAAACTTTATCTACATCGTTGAAGAATGTAAACAATGCTAATTGTCAATCGACTAAAGTAAAAATCAACAAAACTTATCACATTTAAACATAATCGAACAAATAATAAATAACATATGAGCAAAAAATACAAAGGAAATACAACACTGGTGCTGCTAGTTACCAGTTGATTGAATGCGACGTATTTCACTGCGCGACTTACCAGAGTCGGACTGGCCTTTGACCATACTTTCAAATACGTTATTTTCGAAAACGGTGAATTTTTTGACCTGAACATCTACCTACTTTTCTTAGTTGATAATGCCCTCTTGCAAGGTTGCTACTTATTTTAGAAACACCTTGTCTAAGTGCAATAAATGCAATTAAAGCCTTTGAGGGTGTTTGGATTTGAAAGTTCGGTTAGTTCAGAGAAGCAGGTGAAATTTTTAGGTGGACGTGGTTGAAGAAACATATTCCACACTTTCACCAACAATTTATGCATTTTCGCTAGTGTAACATGTAAAAAAGTAAAAATGCCAGCAATGAAATATGTAATTTCTATGTTCGGTAAGCATTTTTCCTTATCTATTTGGATTTTTTTCTAGGTGAATGCTAATATGCACTCACCTACTGCTTGGGCTTTGCTCTCCACTGTTCATACCACTTGTGACATAAGTAGCCTACTCGATGAACCCATTCTATGTCAATTCAAGACAATTTAATATGATATATTATTCTGAAAATTCATTTCTTAATTTTTTACCCACTACACACTACCTCAAATTAATGAGGAAAAAATTGTTGCTGTCGTCACCTCTCCTAATTTAGTGGTTAGAACATTGGTGCTTAAAGCCAAAGGTACCGGGTTCGATTCCCGGCGGGGGTGTAATAACAGCAACAATTTTTCCCTCATTAATTTGAGGTAGTGTGTAGTGGGTAAAAAAATGAATTTTCAAAATAATATTTCATATTAAACTAACTCACTTCTAAAAAGATGTCTAAATTGTATGTATGTTTAATCAAGATAGTTTTTTTAAAATTACCAATACGTATCTAAGCATTCGTAAAATGTTGTAATATCTACATAGGTAATAAAGACGATTCTAAAGTGATTCAACAACAGGAGTGGCTTCAGAAACGTAATTCTCAAATTCTCATTCCACATGTTGTCCCAAAACACATTCGGTAAACCGATAAAGATCAAACGAGTTCAGTTCTCGTTATTTACCTTTCTCTAAATGACTCGCCAAATGCATTCACAATAGGAACATAAGTTTTGTAAGAGAGAGCGACGTTTTGCAAAAGTTCACATCGCAAAGCCTAATAGGAATAATAACGTGTATTAAATATTTATTAATAAGCACTAGTTAAAATTGTTTTACTTTGCATAATATCCTGTTCACATTTTGTAATATAGTATACAATGTATGTACCTACGAAGGAGTGAAAGCAGAACTGATCCATTTTAATTTATTTATTAACTTCCATACTAGGGATAATTAAGTACAATTTGTTAGTTTATTGGTCAGACCATTTTAAAATTGAATGCACCAAAACCATGCGGTGGCCAGTGTGGATAGACTGTGAAATAAATAATTACATACCTAGCCTTTTATATTTAACTTTTTTTGTTTTTTATTGACCTTTAAGGTGGTTCACGACTAGGGTTGCCACCTTTTCAGGCTTTACATAAAGTATTTTTCGATTAAAAGGTTTAAAAAAAAGTACTCAGCATAAAAATAAAGTATTTTATTTTTTGTTTTTAAAAACATATTTTTTGTTACACCTCCACTATTTAATATTTG
>NW_020439030.1:1921367-1936918 GCF_000699045.2 Agrilus planipennis
TAAAAATACTCTGAATTTCGAATAATCGCTTACAAAATTACGATGTTTACTTAAGGCCTTAAATAAAGTATTTTTGCGTACTTTATGTGTCTTGTAAAGTATAACGTACGCATAGTCGAAATAGAGTACAATACTTTATAATAAAGTACGGGTGGCAACCCTATTCACGACCATTAGAACAATCACAATTACATTTCGATCTAACAAGTTTCAACAACTGAAATCTTTATAAAGGACAATTATTAAAAAACTGTTGTTGAATTCTTTAATTGTTTTTTTTAACAATTTCTGTTGAACGTTAAAAATTTCTATACATTGATTAATATCCAAGGTTTTCGCGTTTGACGAAAGAACTAATTTTTTTTAAAGCAAGCTAGGGTGATAGATAGAGTAGATGCATGATTTCAAAGTCAAATGGTCACTCTACCTGGAATATCTCTATTATATGTACTGCTCATGCGCACGCTTTTACTAGCCGTTCTGAAAATGTTGCACATAGCCCAGCCTACTTAGAATATAATATACTACTATCAAAAAAAACAAGACATCGGTTAGATACAGCATTGTATATGCATGATTTCAAAGTCAAATGGTCACTACCTGGAATATCTCTATTATATCTACTGCTCATGCGCACGTTTTTACTAGCCGTTCTGAAAATGTTGCACATAGCCCAGCCTACTTAGAATATAATATACTACTATCAAAAACAAAACAGGACATCGGTTAGATACAGCATTGTATATTGATATTTTCAAAAAAAGTTTATGGTAGGTACCTATATAGGGCTGAATCTCTTTTATACAATTCAATTTAGGATTGGTTGGATTGTCTTGTTATGATCTACGTCTATATTGATTAACTATTTTTAATGAAACGGACATACTATCTGTAGCCAAACAATATGCTACACTTGAAAAGTTATCGCAGCTATAAAGAGAAAATTTTCTGCTGGTTGAGAATAAATCATTAAAAATTGCATTTGTTAAACTGTTTTAATGCACTATATAACTAAAACTCTCTATAAAGAAAGCTGATATGTAACTGAAATTAAGGAAGAAAAAAGGCTTTAGTAATGCAAAAACATTCTAAATGTGCTGCATCTGACTTTGAAGTTATACTTCTTTTGGTGCGTCGAAAGCACAAGCTGCGCGAGCAGCATGCAACGGAAATTGCGTCATTCGGCACGCTACTACGGTAACTGTCAATGGCAACTGTCAACGGCAACTGTTTTTAATTAAATATGTACCAAAACGACTGGAGATATCGTAGGAACAAAAACAGCGTAATATGTAAACAAAAGTAAATATTACTTCTAGCGCGTGTACATAATCGCACACCACACACACGCACACACTTTTAACAGTGCATGTCACCATCATAATTTGATAATCCTCGTCGATAAGCCTATTTATCTTTTGTTGTTGTGGATAAGTACTCATTTTCCCATGTTTGTACATCCTCACCGTTGAAAACATTGTGTAGTCCTTCACTTTGCGCTAACACGTTTTATTATCTGGAGTGGGTAATGTCCTTTGCACCTGCTGCGTTACATTTACGACACATACGTACAATGATCCAAGAAACGCGTTGTATGCATACCTATCTCGAAGAAGTGTGTCAGATCAAGGAAAGTGGTCGACCGGCCGGCATTTGTAACGTACGTACGTACATATTTATTTGAGAGTTGACGAGGTGCGGCAGTCAGGTTGTTGGCACAACAACAAGACAAAACCATACCAGCGAACGGCTCATGTCCTACGCCTATGGCATGCCAATGACGGGAAAAGTACGCCTCGAGGTACCCACTCGATGTATGATTTTATTGAGGCTGACGTAGTTCGCGAATGTTCTTCTCCTTTCAAGTTCCAATGAAGTGAGACATTATGAAGCAATACTAATAAAACCAAACCAGAATGCCTGTCAGATTCCAAATAATGGAACACTTTGTTGCTGGATTATGAACGAAGTCTCCATTTTCCATGTTTGGAAGACTGACTTTCCAAGTGCAAGTCCAGTCAGAATGAAAATATCATTAGACATAAAACAAAAGAACGACTTTTGTACTAGCAATGAGCTGATTTAGAATTACTCTACGTTTGGAGCACGACCGTCCACTGCCAAAAAGAAAAAGTTAGAAAGAAGGGTTGAAATCATCATTATCTTCATCATGAGGTCGTCAGTCCCAAGATTGGTTGGACACGCACTTCCACTCCTTCCTATCATTGTTTCATCTCCCCTTTTACAAATCCTACATATCATTTCATCTTATTACATTTTCTACATTCATTTCCCGCTCTAAACCTTGCAAATACGTCCACCTCCTTCATTCTATCTAGATAATCTGGCAAACGGTGTCCCTGCCAATGCTCCTACAGCAACGCCTTTAGGCATTCCACATATCTCGACTTATCAATACTTCTTAGATCTTCTCCCCTTATCATCTCTTTACATCTTATTCTCACCATTTCCTCAACACATACCCCCATTCGGCCCCCTTCATTCAATTGTTCCTGATTCTTTAATTGTCGAATGAACCATCCCTTTGTTTAGCATACCTGCTTGTTGTTCCAATATTTAGAATCCTTTTTTTTTTTCATAATACCTTTCTTATATTCCCATCCATAAGCTTTTCAAATTTTATCTCATATTTTACCAACCTTTTTCTGGTTTCCTCTACTATCTTCCCTATAATTCCCTCCGTACAACATAATCTGGTGTATGTCCTAGATCCTATTCTTCTTTCTATATAATTTTAGTTTCAGTAGTTAAGAAAATAGAGGTTGGAGCATGTTTTTGAAGGACATTTTCAGTATTATCTTTGGAAAAATGACACCAACTGTTTAGAAGCATGTTGATTAAGTTTCTGCTTACAAGATCTTTTTAAATGATTCTAAATATATTTAACAAAAAAAACTATTTTAGTTTACTTAGTTTTCCCGACAATTTAGTAAAGGTTTCCAGATTAGTAGGTTAACTAATGCTATCCCGATTCAGGTTTATAGGACGTCGTCGGTGAGATTTGCTTCCTATCGTTTCACTAGCACTAATGGTGAGCTTCTCCAGAGGTCCTTCCATCTTCGATGCTGGATGTGGAAACGTTAAATTCCAACCGACCACCGCATTTAAACCCGAATCAGGACATGAGTTAATTTGTCCCATCTAAATTTTTCTCATCATCATCATCATCATAAGGTCGTCAGTCCTAAGACTGGTTGGACATGTACTTCCACTCTTTCCTATCCTGAGCTAAACTTCGCATTTCCCTAAAACTAGAACAGCCCACATCCTTAACTATTTGCGAACAGTAATCTAATCTAGGTCTACCTCTACCCCTCCTAACTCCTGTTTCTGCCTCTAATATGTCTCTGACTAGACCTTCATGCCTGAGAAGGTGTCCTACCAACCTATCTCGCCTATTTTTTATTGACTTCCATAGAGTCCTCTGTTCTCCTATTCTTTCCAATACCTCTTCATTTCTAACCTTTTCTACCCACGATATCCTCATCATCCGCCTATAACACCACATTTCGAACGCTTCTAACCTTTTCTTTTCCGCCGCTCCCACTGTCCATGTTTCGCACCCGTACAACGCCGTGCTCCAAACATACACCTTTAACAACCTTTTTCGAATTTCTAAATTAACCGTTCGCGAGCATAGAAGTGACTTCTTTTTATTAAAGGCGACACGACCCTGCGCTATCCTCGGCTTTATATCCCTACTACTCCTTCCATCCTGACTTATCTAACTTCCTAGATATCTAAAATCAGTCACTTCTTCTAATTTTTCGTCTTCTATCTTTATATTCGCTTTTTCCCTACTTTTTCTTCCCTTGCATACCAGTATACTAGATTTACTTTTATTTATTTTCATACAGTACCGATCTGTCAGTACCGCTTCCATTTAATTTAAAGCTATCTCTAAGTCCTCCTTGCTAGATGCTAATACTATATATATTTTTTAGGATATCAAGTCCCCATCAATTTTCAGACTGTAATCTAATCGAAATCTTCCTCTACCTTTAGATTTGTTTGTTTTTCTGCTTCTAATATATCTCCAACTAGCCCTTCACGTCTTAGAAGGTGTCCATTCAATAATATATCTCCATAAAGTCAAAATGCATTACATACTATTACAGCATGCAAGTACCTACATTTAGTATACAGTTAACTCTATATATAAGGAAGTAAATCTGTTTCAATCATATACAGACATGCAATTAACTTTCCTTAAGAAAGTCTTCCGTTTACTCAACTTAATGTGGTGAGTACAGATTTTGCAGCATTATACCTAACATCTCTTGATTAAAACGGAACAATCAGATATAAAGATTTCGATAAAATATATATAACAATCACCATAATGTGTCAGATAATTACCTCCTTATTGCATGAAGATATTACAAAAGCATTTGCCACAACAGTTATATCTGTAAGATAACCAATAGCACGAAGCCACAATATTTTACGGCGATAGGGAGAAGAATATTCATGCACTCAATTTCACGCTGTTCTGCCGTAGCTACCATTAATATCTGATTAATTAACCATTCGAGTTTCATTTTTAAAACTTGTACTTGCGATTGTGGTTCTAATTAATGTTTGATAAAAGGTGATGTAGTCATCTCAAATTTAAAAAATCAAATAAAGCAGTAAAGAAAAACAAAGATGTCAAAACAGTGCAAAAGATATAACATACGTAAAATAAAATTAGGAGTAGATAAATGTGTGAATACAGTAGGATATTTGGTCAGAAAAGAACCAAAGGAAGTAAAGGATTGTAAGAATAATTAGAGAAGGATAAACAGAAAATCATTGATAAAGAATGGTAGGAGGCAGAGGGTTTAAAAAGTTTAGTGATTTTTCTTGTTTTGAATTTTGAATTAGTCGACTCGGTTACATCTTTTATAAAAGCTTCAATTCAGTAGTACATGCGCCGTAGAGTAAAAACATGCTTATCGGTTCTAGATATCATGAGTTTAATATTTTGAACAGAGGTTCGAAATTTTGTAGTAAGATAGATAACGCTTTATTCTAATCCTTGTCGAAAACCATTTTTAAATTTTTTAATTTCTATTGAAAATAAGTGTCCTACAAGAAGCATCAACTTTAAGCACTTGAAAAAGCTTTTAATGACTATATTATTGAAAACCAAAAACGTATCGAGTTAGTGTGAACCTTTGTCTGTTACCATACAAAAAATGAGATATTTATCTCGTAGCGTTAAATCGCAATATTTAGAATAGAAACCCATGTTTTCGGAACAATTCACACACACAAGTACGAGCGGTCTATTGTGGCCAATCCCCTTAATAAATGACACCGAATCCTTTTCTGTTTACCAATTTTACTGTATTCAAATAGGCAACATAAAGATCAGAAATGTGATGACCCAATGTTACATAATTCTTATAGATTTGTTGTCTCGAAATCTCATAGAATAATTATTACCTATTTGTTCAGTGTTAGGAATCAGTTGTAAATTAAACATGATATTTAACCGTCTTTTACATTGTATTCTAACATTTTAAAAACACTCCTGTAATGTATACCTACTTGAAATATCTCAAGAAAATCGCCTTCACCTTTAACAGGAAATTCTTTTGTTTACATAGGTACATTTCACAATATGTCAATAGAAACTTATAATTTCACTCATTTTTATGAATTCATATACATAAATCTAAATACGCAACATGGCTTCGGGTGGATTAGGATAAATAACAAAACCCAAAACTGCTGTTTAGGTACTAAATTAGGTAGCTACTTGAACTAGCGGGTATTGAAATTACTTTCTATACAAGAAGGTTACATAATTTTTAACAAATAAATTAATTGCGTTATTTTAATATGTAAATTACAAAAGCTTCTGTCGGCACCTCGGCTGAATAACTAGATTAGTATTTATTATTATAGAATGCATAATAATAGGTGCCTATTACTGTCTAGGTACATATATACAACACAATATCCAATTATTAGTTTTTATGTTTGTAGCTAGCTGGCCATGGTAAGTACTGTATTTCCTTTAAACGTCTAACAACAAATAACTACAAATAATAATAATGATACAAACAAAAGAAAATATTGTTAACACTTAATTGTTACATGTACACAGTTTTTCTTTGCACTTCCTTATTTCTTGTCTGGAATGTAGCTCCATCCGTTTATAAATCCAATTATACAAAGCAATAGTAACAAAAGATAGTAATTAGTAATAATCGGTCACAATTGCATTAAAAGATATTACAAAACCAGATACTTATGCAGAGTATACATTTGTCTACTTTTGAAAAAACCCTGACTGAGTCCCTATTTGTTCGTTTGTTTAATGAGTACTCAACATTAACATTTGAGCATTCTTTAACCTTTTAAGTGAAATCAAGTGATTCCACATTTACAGTTGGCAGCAATGGCAGATTTAAATTCTACTGTTCCCTATTCTGATACGGTAGTAATTATAATAAATTAATTGATTAATAAATAATTATTCCAAAATAGTCAAAAATAATCTGGCGAATAAGATGCGCGATAAAAGTAATTATACACACACACACACTAGGCAGTGACAAAACAAAACTGCGGGAAGGTTCCGGAAACTTCGAGAACATATCCTATAACTGTAAAAGTCAGATGTTTTAAATATGCGAAAACGAGAAGCCCTATACGGTGAAGTATATTGCGCCTTTAAAATTTTGATCTTTCTAAATCTTTTGCATCCTAGGTCAGGACCTAGGACTGATTGACAGTATATATTAACAGATGGCGATATAGCCATTAGTTTGGTATATACTATAAATATACACAAATTGGTTCTCAAAACTGTATATAGGTTTTTCTTGATCGGTACCTTAGCAACAGTTATTTTTATGTGTGTAGCATATAGTCCTTTATGCAATGTGGCACTCTATAAATATGTTGTAAGATGTTAAATTAGAAAGAATATATATATCAAAATTTCCATTTACTTGCAGATGCACGGGGCAATGCCACTGCCAGTTTTTACATTTCCCCCATCGATGTTGCAGCCACCACCACAGATGGTAGGTTACCCTTTAATCCCAGCCCCATTGGGACCTATACCATCTCCAATTATTACACCAGATCCAAAGGAAATGGTAATTACTGAAAACTCTAGTTGTCCAATTTTGAATATAAATATATATCAAAATGAAGCAACTGTTTCTCTATATTTCCGACAAATTTGTTTATCTAATGGGTGACACCCTTTTAAATCTTTCAGATGGTGATCCGTCATCCTAAAAAGCCCCGTCATCATCCGTCTTCATTTCATCCTCATAAGCCAAGACAACAGATTCCCCAAAAGCCTAGGAAAGTTTCAAAACCAGAACAAAAGCAAATAACTGAAGAAGAATTGGCCCGAACATACACAGGGTTAGATCGAACAATAGCAGAAGAATTTATTCAAATAAGCGAGTCACAAAACACAAGCCTTTGCAGCAGTTCCATCTGCAACTCTGCTTGTAATGCAGGTTGTGGTAATGAATGCACTTGTGTGACATCATCTAGTTCATCCTCAAGCCGTTTTGTCAGCGAATTGTAATTGTTGTACTTATATATAATGAATTTTTACGTAGGTTTTAAAATGTATCCTGTTCGGCCCTTCGGTTAGTTACGCCTATGATTTTCTTTTTTATAATAATTTTTATTAAAATTTTATTGTGTACAATGGCTATTCCGTAAATTAACGAAATTACGGTTACCCATAATTATACACCNAAATATTAACAACAGTCTGTTAATTTCTAGTCAATTTATGAACGCGATTGGTTCATAAAACAATAACTAAAACAAAATAATGTACTAAAGTATCGTATCTATAATAATATTAAATTTAAGTAGATACTTTATTCTTTTCATATTTTGTATTTTGTTTTTATAAAAAAAATGTATTTTATCATTTATTGTAGCGTAAGTAAATAAACTAATATTCTGCAACGTCGAATTTCTTATACAAAACAATGTTTCGCGTATTCCCTATACTACAGCTACCTTCTATAAACCTCCAATGAGCTAGACCTAACAAGTGCATAACAAAAAGATTTTATTAGTAAATAATGAGCAGCGTCTTATTTATTTTTCTTAGTAGCGAGGTCCGGACTATACGGTGGATGGTGGAAAACGTCTGACTCAATGAGAATACCTGTCGCCTTTCGTGCATAGTTATAGACGAATATTAGAACCATCCACCGTATAGTCAAGACCTCTCACCGATCGATTTCGCCTCTATCGACAATTGAAATTGAAATTAAAATTGGTTGGGAGGACGACGGGGGCGCTTTGCCACCACCAAATAATAAAATATGTAAAAAGCACATACGCATATTGCAAAATGAACCATCATATTTTTTTACTAATGTATACAATGCTCGGGAACGGTTAATTAGAAATTCGAAAAATATTGTTAAAGGTTTATGTTTGGAGTGCAGCGTTGTACGGGTGCGAAACATGAACGGTGAGCGCAGCGGAAAAGAAAAGGTTAGAAGCCTTCGAAATATGGTTTTATAGGCGAATGATGGGGATACGGTAGATAGAGAAGGCTAGAAATGAAGAGGTATTAGAAAAAAAAAGAGAACAGAGGACTCTATGGAAGTCAATAAGAAATAGACGAGATAGGTTGGTAGGACACCTTCTCAGACATGAAGGTCTAGTGAGAAACCTATTAGAGGCAGAAATGGGAGTTAGGAGGAGTCAGGTAGACCTAGATTAGATTACTGTTCACAAACAGTTAAGAATGTGGGATGTTCTAGTTTTATGGAAATGCGAAAATTAGCTCAGGATAGAAAAGAGTGAACCCTTATGATGATGACAGACAATGTGATCCCCAACATTTCTTACGGATTAAAGAGGACTGAGGAAAAACAATTTAGCTATATTTAGACCCAGTGAAAACCAAATTTATTTATTTCAACAAAAACAATTAGCCTGTCCCTCTAATATTTAAAACCACCTCCATCCTGCCAAAGCCAATATCCAATTTTTGTGTTGCTTGTGGTAATAAATAAATAAAGAATTGAACCATAATTTTTGTTAACGAAAAACAAACAAAAAACACTGGCCAATTTTTGTATGAAACGTTAAAGATAATACGTACATAATTTCCATTCAAAAATGTATGATAAATGGAAAATAAATAATGCAATTAATTATATTTTGACGTTACTAATGAATCAAAATAGATCAATAATAATCGATATTATTTTCATTACCACGATGCTGAACAAGGTTCATAATGTTACATAAGAACCTAGGTACCTAAAAATAATAATCAGATAACGGTTGAGGTCTTGGTGAAGATCTATTTACCACTAAACGGTTTATTTGGTCAGTGACGTAGTAATTAATGAGTGAAAGAGTGCGAAACGTTGAGGCCCAAGGCCGAAGGAGGACTCGCAGGACCCCTTAATCCTTCTGAAATCTGAAAAAAATCCTCAATAATGCGTTGTCGGCCGCGTACACTNGGTATTAAAAAAAAAAACATAAAATAAAATTATCTACGTATTAGATAGAACAGCTTATATAAAATGAATAAACAATTACGCAAGCTTGTCCAAAAGGTACCTAAAAATAATAATCAGATAACGGTTGAGGTCTTGGTGAAGATCTATTTACCACTAAACGGTCTATTTGATCAGTGACGTAGTAATTAATGAGTGAAAGAGTGCGAAACGTTGAGGCCCAAGGCCGAAGGAGGACTCGCAAGACCCATTAATCCTTCTGAAATCTGGAAAAAATCCTCAATAATGCGTTGTCGGCCGCGTACACTGCAAAAGGGGTAAGAGTCAAAAGAAGTAGACCCCCAACTGCACAAAAGCAAGATATACTTAAATAAGGTGGATGAGGTAGAGCTATCGGGCTTCCCATATAATTAAGTTCAGGAGGAAAAGCAAAAATGCAAAAAAAAAACAATTGAAAATCCTATTCAATCTGTTTATTGTTACTATTAGGTATTCTTGTAGATATGTACTGTACGTGCTGATATATAATAACAAATTTAATATAAAACATCAGTAAATACCTACTTATACACATATAAATTAATATAAATACAAAACGGTTCTATTTTGTTTAAAACAAATCACACAGCATAATGAGTTCGACGAAATCCCTGACCTAATGGAAGAAAAAAATTAATTTTTGTACGAATCTTAACTAAATAAACACTAAACCCAAAACTCCCCCGTCTAGATGTCTATATAAAAGTTATTAATGGAATTTTTGGTTCTATTAGTGTTTATTTAATTACTGGAATCAGACAAGTATAATCAGTGCACAACAACTGGGACCGGTTGTAGTTTAGTTCACTGAAACAAATTAAGGATTGTGCATAAACCATATGGCTCCGTAAGGTTAGGAGGGGGGTGGTTCTGATAAGAAACTATGTGGAACCATATACGGTTGGGTATTAGATCCCTAAATATGACCGAGAGGCATGGCCTAGAGGTTTAGACCATTGCTTAGCATTCGGGAGGATGCCGGTTCGATTCCGGGTCCGTCTGCCTTGGTCCAAATTTTTCTGTGGTTTCCTTGGATCACTTGGGCTCTGAGGCAGTAATATTCCACAGATAATCTTTCATTCTCTTCCGTCTCATCTTTCTCACCCGAACCATCACCCACCCATTCCCACGATTCCTGAAAGGAGCCTAAAGAGGGTCTTCCGCCTTACCTTCCGGCATAGTCCGGAGGGACTGCCCGACCACCAGCATTACTGGCTGGTGGGATTGAAACACCCAAAAGTTTTTTTCCCTGAATATGACTAACACGATCATTTATTGTTTTATTGGTAGATAGAAGATGTGGAAATGAATTATTGTCCGATGCCTACATACAATAATCGAAATGAATTCAGTTTACAGACGCCTAGATGTTTTGGGAGGGGGGGGGACTTCAAGGATAAAACTAAAGTAGACCATGTAGGGGGAGGGACATCAAAAACTGATTAAAATAGAGTCACATATGCTCTATGCACATCCCAATAAAAGTAATCCCTTTGTTAATTCATCGTTAGCCCAATTAACGAGCACTAATCGCAATTATTATAATAACTTTACTTACCAATACTTTGTAAAAGCGTAAAAACAAGATCGATGTCTTTGGAATAAAAAATGTGACACGTAAAATCGGTTGCCACGTCGCAGTAACCATCGCTAAAAATAGAATTCACTTTGGTCTCTTTATAGTTCAATTAAATTTATTTATTACGCAAGATTATCAGCGTATCGTGTACAAAAGTTCAAACTGGAGAAGAGTTATCTTGTTAACTGAACTGTATGAATGTTATAACAACAATTAAAATTTCAAAAATTTATTTCTATGTGGAATATTTGTTTTATTGCAACAATTCGAAAAGGAAAATTGGAATTAAAACTGGAACTTAACGGTAATAATATGGCACATGCTTCATGATGTTTATAATAATTTAATAAGGAAAAGAATCGCGAAAGGCAGTTGTTCATAAGTACCTCGTATGGGCATGGTAATCGCTATAACACATGCCATTAGATGCTTTGGAAAATTCTAAGAATTTTTTTTCTTTAAAATTTTTTAATACGACTTCAACTTATCGAGTAGTCGAAAATTGGAATAATCCACCAATCAGAGCGCGTTACTGTTGCTGCAAGCTGCACTGTGACGTAGCCAGCAGCCTGCAGCTTTTACGCTAGCTGCATCTGTCTCACGATCAATTACGTTTGCAGCAAAACAGCCGCGCTATGATTGGTTGATTGTCTTGACCTTTAATTGATAATTACTGAAAAACTACGCGTCCTATCGAAAAACTGTAAAGGAAAAATTGTCCTTAATTTTCTCAAAGAATAAAATGGTATGCATCTGTACTCAATTAAAACAGGCCTGAGAAAAATGCAAAAATAATTACCTAAGAACAAAATAGAACGAGACAAGAAGGAAAAGCAAACGTGCGAAAGTAATTACGATCTTTTGTATTATTATGATTTTCGTGGAAAATTATTTACAACAAATTGTAATATTTTGACCTCATCTCAACTGCGTTCAACGGTCAAACTTTCATAACATTGTTTATTTATATTATTATAACGCCCAAAATAATAAATTTATTTATCTCATTTACTTTAAATAAATCAAGAATTATCAATGTAAATTAAATTATTCCAAGTTTAAAATTATTCAAACGAAGAATAACCAAAAGTTTTAATGTAATAATAATAGTCATCAGACAAAAGTTAAAAAATTAGATTACAAACCCCACGATGTACGCGAAATAATTGGGCATTAATGTTACAGAACCACATGCAGATATTTCCATAAATGAGTGTTGTAATATCACCTACAAAGTTGATATCATAAACAATTACATGCATCTTTTATTACAAAATACCTGAGAAGTTTCGCAATCGTACACTTTTACTCCCAACTCTCCAATTTCTATGTTAACAAATTTTTTGACAATTTTTCTTTCCTTGTCAGTTTCGCTTTGACGAAATGGCGATAATAAATTTTTGTATGCGATATCAATTTGTCTTGTATTACCAAGCATTCCAATATATGATGACCCAACATATTTCGCACTGAATCCAGTGCTACTACAATAAAGTCATACTTTGCTTTAATTGTCAGAGAATCCAGTGGAGTCAGTACGTTTCGCAGGAAATGATCAATAAATAATTTTCTGTACAAAAAGAGAAAAGAGAGCAAAGCCCATAATTTGTGGATTACCTATTTTTATTCTTTCTCCCGCTGCCCTTATCTTGGCTACTATTGAAACTGATACCAGGGTCAAGTTTTAACTGTTTCATCAAAGCAACGATAGGTGAAAACAAATCATTTGTTTTACTATTTCGTACTTTGACTATTTTTACTAGAACCGGTTGTCCTCGGCTATTCCTTACAATCGAATTTAATTTCCCTTTTACTGATGAACAAATGTGAACTCCATTCAAAGAATCCAGTACATCTCCCACACAAACATTAGCCTAAACAACCCGTTAATTAAACAAAGAATATG
The DNA here is from genome assembly GCF_000699045.2 of Agrilus planipennis. Classification (NCBI taxonomy): domain Eukaryota; kingdom Metazoa; phylum Arthropoda; class Insecta; order Coleoptera; family Buprestidae; genus Agrilus; species Agrilus planipennis. The sequence continues at coordinate 1,934,371 of NW_020439030.1, forward strand.
TTATCAAAAAAGGTACCTATACCACTCACATTTTCAGCCAATACACTGCTTGACTGAATATGAACAATGAGTGCCTTCTCTTGCACAAAACTGAAAGAAATGCTCAATAAGAATTCCCAATAAAATAGTGCAATCAAGCACTAATATAGTAGTAATGATTAATATTATTAGAATAAAAGAGACTACCGAGATTGGCCTGCAATTAGAGGTGTTCATGTGCTCATGTCTCCTCAATGATATGAGCCAATGTCACCCTGAACCATTACCTCTCAGTAATAGTGAGTCCGAAGATAATAATTATAATGATAATGAACAGCAAGAAAGACGATCTAACAGTCCTACAAATACTACAAGTGGATGGGATGCTATTGTAATGTAGGGACTGCATGTGTGAAGAAAAAAATCTATCTTTCATATATCCTAATCATACCAGAACCAAAGGTCTCTCTGCAGACTGTTTTATGATCCTGTAATGCTTACACGATGACTTCTCCAGTAATTTTAACTTTGTAGCCTATCTTCAACGTGTTTCAATTAAAATAAATCACCAATACATAGACATTAAACATTCAAAAGTCTACTCTATTTTAACTAAGTTTTCATCATTCCATAAAACACAAATCAGAAGCATTATGATCAGTTTAAAGTGGAGTATAATCCACCTACAGGCTACTCTATTTAGAGATCTCAGTAGTCTCCTTTATATGTTTTGAAAGTACCTGACACTAATACCTAAACTTTTACATGGAACCAATTCAAGTTTAAGGACTTCTGGTAAGTCCCAGGTATAATCCAGAAATGAAGTGTTACTTGCATCCAATTTAAATTTAATTTTACTAACTTGAAGTAAAACTGAGAGAAATATTTCACTTAATATTTCGTCACCAAGAATTGAATTCTGTTTATAAATAATTGCTTTACTTTTTGAGTCTCTTACCTACAAGTTAGTCTCATATTATTTCCATTTTATAAAACACTAAAGATGATCAGTTGCCTGACATTGTTATTAGATGAAATTTTTATTATTAAAGGACATAGAAATAATTATTGGAACAAATAAAACAATGAGGTACACACATTATGTGTGTAAATGGTAATTAATTAATGTAAAGTAATAATTCATTTCCATCTCATAGTCAATGAATCAATTACATTACATTTGCAATAGTTTTCATTATTTTATTTTTAGTTAGACTTAGTTTTCCTTAAGAATTGTATATTTAGATGGTTAGATACTTTTTAGACTAAGTAGCTACTCACAAAATGTTTTACTGGTACATAAAGACAACCATCGTTTAAACAATATCTGATAAGAGCTCTTAATCTGCCTTTGTTTGTACTAAGACATTCTTCTTGCTTAACAAATTTAACTGCACTTGAGTATTTAAAAGATGCAATATCATTATCGTTATTAACTGAACTTTCAAGCCATGACCAGGCTTCTGTTTGTCTTGTAAAGACAAAATTTCCTTGAGCATTGAGACCATACGAAAAAACTTTTTCAATTAAAATGCAGAACTCAATAAGACCGACATTTGAGTCCAGAATAAAGCAATTACCGTTGATATTCTCAATGAGGCCTAATACTGAGCCTGAAAAGACAGCTTCAGAATTCTTAAGTTCGAAGGTAGCAACTTAAAGACATAGACTACAAATTAAAATTCAAAGCAGAACAGAGCACATTAAATAATCTACAAGCTATGTAGATGTAAATATTGGAATAAAATAGCAAACTGAGTACAAAGCAGCAAACCAAAATTCGAAATTATAACCTCAAAAGTAATATTGGAAAAATTTAAGAAACAACTACGGATAAATTGGAAAATGAATACCTTTTAAATCTTTTAACAATGGGTCATTGACTGACATTATTATCGTGTTTAAAAAGATACTTTCCGCATAAACGAAATGCCCCCGAAGCCTTATCAAGTCTTATCACTCTAACTCATTGCGCTTGCTATTCAGAATTATAGGTAGCAGTTTAATTCCAGTTGTGAATCGGAACCACAGTCGTCGGCTCAGTAAACGAGATTTCTTTGTATATATCACTTATTCTTTTAAGTTATCATTTATTAATGAAAATAGAAAAGTCAACACTATTTATTGTTTACAAAAATAAATAATGGCTGCCAGTAGTAATCCCTCTATTGAGAGTTTAGTGAACGAGGCGAGCAAGGTTTATTTGCGGGAATTCAAAAGTTCTCCTACTACAGCCGTTTGCGCTCCTGGAAGGGTTAATTTAATTGGGGAACACACAGATTACAACGACGGATTCGTTTTACCAATGGTTTGTTTCTATAATTATTATTTTATATTTTCGATAAATTTATTTTTTAAATTGTAAAGTCTCTCTACTTATCTTAAAAATTAAACGTAACTTACTATAAATTATTATAGCAAATCTGATAACTTGATAGCATAAGCAAACGTATAACCGTCTTAGTCCAATTATTAAGCACTTAATTAAAAACTGCTACAAGAATCTTTTATCAGTGACACATTGAAATTTATTAAAGTATTAATATTTATTCATTTTTATTTCGGTCCC
>NW_020439030.1:1938853-1957538 GCF_000699045.2 Agrilus planipennis
GTAATAAATTTCATTTTTCATTTATTCTACAACTGTTAATAACAAAAACGATAAATAATATTTTCATGCACCTACATAAACTAATGTATTAAAAATTAAGGTCGGAAATTAAAAAAAAGAATTATTTTGTTCTTACCTCTCTCTCAGATCTATGACATCAACTTTAATTCCCTTAGCTGACCCTGACCTAGTGATATTGGTCACAAACTCGAACGTTAAACACGAACTAACCGGAAGTGAATATTCAACAAGGAAACAGCAATGTCAGCAGGCCGCCCTTCTACTTAAAAAGCTCAGTTTAAGGGACGCCACCCTCGCCGATATCGACTGTATGAAAATAAAATTAATATATTTTACAGTCGAGTCAAATCAGGAAGGCAAAGTCCTTAATAAATTATCGCATTTCAGAGGTGGAAAAGTAGTGAAATACCTGTCACATTCTTATTCAAATAGTTTATTGCGGGCTTCGCCTTCCGAACTTGACCCGACTATAAAAATGAAACTCACACACTCAATTTGTTTTGTTTGTGATAAATTATTTAAGACACGTTTAAAAGAAAAGGAACAAGATATAGTGAAGTAGCTTTCTCTCCCTCTCAGTCAAATAAATTATTGCCGACTTCGCCTTCCGAAACTGACTCAGCTAGAAAACTTAAATTCATGGTCTCAATTTGTTTTGTTTGTATTAAATAATTGAATTAAGAGATAAATTTAATTAGCATGAGGGACGAAACGATGTGGCGAAGTACCTTTCGCTCCGTCTCGATCAAACAATTTATTGCACACTTCGCCTTCCGAAACTGACCCAACCACAAATATAAAACTCATCACACTCTAAATTTATTTTACTTGAAATAAATTGCACTACAAGGCAGCTAAGTTTTAATATCGTAAGATGCAAATAATTTATTGTGGACTTCGCCTTCCGAAACTGACCCGACCACAACAATAAAACTCATCACTTTCTTTTTTTTTTGCTTTTGATAAATTATTGCACTAGAAGACAGCTAAGTTTAAACATCGTAAAATGCAATACAAAGTAGTAAATAGTTTTCTTTCAGTCAAATAAATAATTTTTGTGGACTTCGCCTTCCGAATTTGACCAACTACAAAAATAAACTCACAGTGATTAACTTGCTTTACAGATCTGAAGTCGATAGGAACAGATGAAGAAATTGTGAAGCGAATTCGTCACGTCGTCACGGAGATCGAAAGAACCGTTCAGGCCGCAGAAGCCCTCAAAGAGAAAGATTTCGTAAAATTCGGAAAATTAATGGTACAAAGTCACAACTCTTTGAGGGACGATTACGAAGTGTCTTGTCCCGAATTGGATACTTTGGTTGAATTGGCACTACAAGTGGATGGAGTTTTGGGAAGCAGGATGACCGGGGGTGGTTTTGGGGGCTGTACAGTTACATTGGTAAGAAAACTACAAAAAAAGGATTGTTGCACTTGTACAAGTAATAATAGTAATAAATGTAGACGAGACTTGGAAGCAAAATATTTATACATTCCATAAATTAAAAAGAAAAATAATTTGCAACAAAATATTTACTTTATTATTTAATATTTGCTATTAGATTATATGAAAAAAAGAATATTTTTTTATTTACAGGCTTACAAAAACGCTGTTGATGAAGTTATCCGTAATATTACAAAAAAATTTAAAGGAAAACCAACATTCTATATTTGTACTCCTAGAGATGGTGCCAAAATCCTCAGCTTGTAAAAAAAGGACAAAATTGTAGAAATATTGATGACAATATCGGGTAGGAACCTATTTTCCAATACAATAGCTAATACGTTTTGTACATAAATTAAATAAACATTAAATAAATCAAGTAAATGTAATAAATAAAACAATCGACTCTGCTTCTTTTTTGTGTGGTTATGTTTTTTGTCGTTTGTCTCCACGTGCAAGTAGGTATTAGGCGCATACACTATAAAAACAATTTTATTCATTCAATTATAACTTTCCAACTTTAAAAAAATGTTTCCATTTCAGGTTTTCATTTCAATTTCAAACTTAATAAAAAATTTAAATAAAGCGCTAAAAAGAATGGCCATTTTGAAAATTCAAACAGAAGCTTCACGCCTACTTTCATTAACATTTAATCGGGTCCCAAGTTTTGAAACTATCGCAAGTAATCATTTTAATTTCCTTATAATTTATTTTAGTCTATTAAAATAAATTGCTTAGTGTTAAATGTTACTGTCACGATATTCGTACCCCTTTGTTCGGTTATTAATGTTTAAATTATTTCGTATTATGTAATATGCAGTTTTATCTTTATATTGCACGTAGGAAATGCACCACATCATAATAAACGTCTATCAATTCAATAGAAATTCTTTATAGCTGGTTATTACTTACCTGATAATACGTTACATAATACTTAAGTAAATTAATACTGTTTCTTATTACTTACGTAGTAATGATTAATATTATTAGAATAAAAGAGACTACCGAGATTGGCCTGCAATTAGAGGTGTTCATGTGCTCATGTCTCCTCAATGATATGAGCCAATGTCACCCTGAACCATTACCTCTCAGTAATAGTGAGTCCGAAGATAATAATTATAATGATANTCAATTCAATAGAAATTCTTTATAGCTGGTTATTACTTACCTGATAATACGTTACATAATACTTAAGTAAATTAATACTGTTTCTTATTACTTACTTTTTGTAACCAAATCACCTGAAACATTAGACAATCAACTAAAACAATTTTATATCCTTAACTGAATATTTTTACAATAGTAATACAAATTGAATAAAACTTTTTTAGACCTTTTTAACGTAAAAAAACTAAATACGGATTTATTTTACGCAATAAAAAGTCTTATATGAACGTAAGATTTGACTCAAGTTACTGAAATTTCCTTATCATTAATTTTATTTATAGTTTCAAGTTAATTCTTATGTCAAAATATATTCACCGATAGTAAAAAAATTTACGATTATCTAGTGAATAATAATAATCAGATCAACTATTTAGTGAGCGTTATCTACACTTAAGAAATAAAAGATAAAAATGATACAGATGTTTTCGTTCAGAATAAAATGAATGAATGAATGAAAGCCTAAGCCAACCCGTAATTCAACAAAAATTGATCGATTTACATTTTGCGTATCAATTTTCAGTGTTAGAACTATAAGTACCACACAAATACACTGATAAAGGATTGATAATTGCAGGCCCTTCCTCTCGTTACGGTAATTGTAGGAAGTCAAATACCTGGAGAAGAATCCGTTATTTTAACAACAAATGAAGCAGTAGATCCACCTTTAAAGGTTCAAATTGAAATGCCCAATAAGAATGCTTTAGTCAAAGTCATTCCACGTGGAAAACCAAAATGGGCCAATTACGTAAGAGGTATTAAAAAAAAAAAACATAAAATAAAATTATCTACGTATTAGATAGAACAGCTTATATAAAATGAATAAACAATTACGCAAGCTTGTCCAAAACACAAAAAAAAATATTTAAATACAAATATAGAAACATTTATTAAGTACGTAATATTTAAATATAAATAAAATACTGTTTCAAAAAAATACAAATATAAATCTTTAAGAAGTATTTCAAATACTGAAATAAATATTGCAGTTTACAAATTAGTTATATTTTAAAAATGAAGTTCAAAAATCACTATTAGCACTGTTTAGTGAATGTTTCAGAAGTGGGCAAACTTTAGCGTTCTTAAGAAAATGGTTGGTCAATGCCAATATTGGCTGATTACCAATCTTGGCCCAGAAATCTGCTTTAGCATCCTTAATGTATATCTCTACATTGCTTTGTAACACCAGTACCTATTTCAGTATAGTAACAGTTTTGATCAAAAACAAAACATTAACAATCTTTAGTATATGGTCTAGAACCATTTTTAGTTCTGGACCAACCTTAGCACTATTATGTGAATTTAATTTAATTTTTAGTGCAGTTGGTAATATTCACAAAACTATACAAAATTTGACAATACTCTGGTCACTAAACAGTGCTATCAATTGATTAAATAAGAGTGCTATAACTATCTATTTGGGAACGGCTACAGTTTAGTAGTTAACTGGTCGGTAAAATAATAAATAAATCTCAAAGCAATCGGAGCTTACAAAATGTCTCTGTGCTTTTAACACTACCCATGGATGGTCCTAGACCCAAATATTTACTTTAAAACCCTTTAGTAAACATCACTACAGTGCTATTGCTTCACCAATCAGCTAAGTAACAATTCTGATTCAAAAATTAATCACCATTAGCACTCTCTAGGAAGTGATCTATAACCATCTTTAGTTTTAGGCCAATTATAGCACTCTGTAAATTTAATTTGATTCTTAATACAGTTGGTAATTAAATAAGGGTGCCATAACTATTTCTTCAAAAACATCTACAGTGAAGTTGCTAACTATTCGGTAATATAACAAATTAATCTCAAATCAATCAGAACAACTTTAGCATTCTGAAGTAAATTTAATTTGATTCATAATACAGTTGGTTATATAATAGTAACAATTTTGATCCAAAAATCACTATTAACACTCTCTAGCAAATGGTCTACAGCCATCCTTGGTTCTAGACCAACTTTAGCATTCTTAAGTGAGTTCAATTTGATTCATAATACAGTTGGTTATATAAAAGTAACAATTTTGATCAAAAAATCACTATTAACACTCTCTAGCAAATAGTCTGGAACTATCCTTAGTTCTGGACTAACTTAAGCATTCTTAAGTAAGTTTAATTTGTTTCTTAATGCAGTTGGTTATATTATAGTAAAAAATTCGATTCAAAAATCACTATTAGCACTCTCTAGCAAATAGTCTAGAACCATTCTTAGTTCTAGACCAACTTTAGCATACTTAAGTAAGTTTAATTTGTTTCTTAATGCAGTTTGTTATATTCTAGTAACAATTTTGATCCAAAAATCACTATTAACACTCTCTAGCAAATGGTCTGGAACTATCCTTAGTTCTAGACCAACTTTAGCATACTTAAGTAAGTTTAATTTGTTTCTTAATGCAGTTTGTTATATTCTAGTAACAATTTTGATCCAAAAATCACTATTAACACTCTCTAGCAAATGGTCTGGAACTATCCTTAGTTCTAGACCAACTTTAGCATACTTAAGTAAGTTTAATTTGTTTCTTAATGCAGTTTGTTATATTCTAGTAACAATTTTGATCTAAAAATTACTATTAACACTCTCTAGCAAATAGTCTGGAACTATCCTTAGTTATGGACCAACTTAAGCATTCTTAAGTAAGTTTAATTTAATTCTTAGTACAGTTGGTTATATTATAGTAACAATTATGATACAAAAATCACTATTAACACTCTCTAGCAAATAGTATAGAACTATCCTTAGTTCTGGACCAACTTAAGCATTCTTAAGTAAGTTTAATTTGTTTCTTAATGCAGTTGGTTATATTATAATAACAATCTTGATCAAAAATTGTCACTCTCTGGTGGACGGTCCAGAACTGTTTAACACCGGACCAACTTTAGTTAAGTAAAACTTTGATTTTTAGTGTAGTTAGTAATCTTTACCAACTGTACCAATTGTGGCAGTGTTCTGGTCACTAAAGAATTGCCAACAATAAATAAAATAAGGGTGCTTTAGCCATCTGTATCATCATTATAAATTAATCTCAAAGCAATCAGAACAAGATGACACTGTGTATTTAACATCGCCTACCAGCGTTGACTGACTACCCAGAAATCTACTTTAGCACACTATTAGTGAATATCACTATAGTGGTTGCTTCACCAGTACGTGTGTCCACATAGTAACAATTTCGATTCAAAAACCATCATTCGCCCATTCTATGTAAATGGTGTATAACCATCTTTAGTTATGGGCCATCTTTAGCACTCTTAAGTAAATTTGATTTGATTTCTATTGCAATTAGTAGTAGGTCTACTTTAGCACTCTTTAGTAATTTAATTTTTAACAACAAACCAAACGTACTTTAACTGTTTATAGTTAAACAACATTATTCCTTCTGTCATCAGCTTAAATGTTATCAATTTACAAATAAAATTAACAATAAATTTCAAAGGCATTTGACACTATTTAGCATATACAGTTTTTTTAATCATTAGTATCAGTGTTGTGCCAACGTTTGCACATTTTTATGAATAGTATCTACTTTATTGAGTTTTCTGCTAACTTTAGGACTACTTAGTAAGCTGACTGTTAATATTTTAATACCATTAATACGATTGCAGTTTAGCCATATTGTGTTTCAGGAGTAATTTCCAAATACAAGGGTAATTTACCATCATTCCAAGCAGTTATTGCAACAAGTGTGCCAACGGGTGGAGGACTATCTAGTAGCGCGTCTTTTGAGGTAGCAACATACACTTTTTTAGATGCTTTAAATGGAAATAGTTCAGTGTCGTAAGTTCATAAATTTAAACAAATTTTAGAAACGATATTTTGATGTAATGTTTTGTGACATAGTCCTATAGAAAAAGCATTAATTTGCCAAAAAGCTGAACACGACTTCGCAGATGTACCATGTGGCGTCATGGATCAATTTATTTCCGTCATGGGCAAAAAGGATCATGCTCTTCTAATAGACTGCAGGTAAAATTAATTACTTCATAAAGATTATGTAATAAAATGGTACCTACTTATTAATGAAAAAAAAAAAATTCGTATTTTGAGATGAAACTTTATTTACATACGTAATTTCGTGTATTATTATCACCCTGTACAACAAAAAAACGTGTCCATGATAACATTACTTATTTTATAGATTGTACGTGTATATTTATGACATTATGTTTATATATGTACATATATTAAATACTTTTATGACGTGCCATTAAGTTCGTAACAGATATTTTAAAAATTACAACGTGCCTTATCTACTTAATAATAACTTAATACATTTTCTCTATCTATTTTATTTTTAACGACTAGTTTTCTTTATCTATAATAGTTTTAATTACTTAAATATATTATTAGCATTACTTGCTATTTATTTATTTCTTTATAGGATGGAAAAACCATAAATGAAAATTTTTACCTATTTTTTAGTAATGACTAAAACACGATGTAATAAATTTCATTTTTCATTTATTCTACAACTGTTAATAATAAAAACGATAAATAATATTTTCATGCACCTACATAAACTAATGTATTAAAAATTAAGGTCGGAAATTAAAAAAAAGAATTATTTTGTTCTTACCTCTCTCTCAGATCTATGACATCAACTTTAATTCCCTTAGCTGACCCTGACCTAGTGATATTGGTCACAAACTCGAACGTTAAACACGAACTAACCGGAAGTGAATATTCAACAAGGAAACAGCAATGTCAGCAGGCCGCCCTTCTACTTAAAAAGCTCAGTTTAAGGGACGCCACCCTCGCCGATATCGACTGTATGAAAATAAAATTAATATATTTTACAGTCGAGTCAAATCAGGAAGGCAAAGTCCTTAATAAATTATCGCATTTCAGAGGTGGAAAAGTAGTGAAATACCTGTCACATTCTTATTCAAATAGTTTATTGCGGGCTTCGCCTTCCGAACTTGACCCGACTATAAAAATGAAACTCACACACTCAATTTGTTTTGTTTGTGATAAATTATTTAAGACACGTTTAAAAGAAAAGGAACAAGATATAGTGAAGTAGCTTTCTCTCCCTCTCAGTCAAATAAATTATTGCCGACTTCGCCTTCCGAAACTGACTCAGCTAGAAAACTTAAATTCATGGTCTCAATTTGTTTTGTTTGTATTAAATAATTGAATTAAGAGATAAATTTAATTAGCATGAGGGACGAAACGATGTGGCGAAGTACCTTTCGCTCCGTCTCGATCAAACAATTTATTGCACACTTCGCCTTCCGAAACTGACCCAACCACAAATATAAAACTCATCACACTCTAAATTTATTTTACTTGAAATAAATTGCACTACAAGGCAGCTAAGTTTTAATATCGTAAGATGCAAATAATTTATTGTGGACTTCGCCTTCCGAAACTGACCCGACCACAACAATAAAACTCATCACTTTCTTTTTTTTTTGCTTTTGATAAATTATTGCACTAGAAGACAGCTAAGTTTAAACATCGTAAAATGCAATACAAAGTAGTAAATAGTTTTCTTTCAGTCAAATAAATAATTTTTGTGGACTTCGCCTTCCGAATTTGACCAACTACAAAAATAAACTCACAGTGATTAACTTGCTTTACAGATCTGAAGTCGATAGGAACAGATGAAGAAATTGTGAAGCGAATTCGTCACGTCGTCACGGAGATCGAAAGAACCGTTCAGGCCGCAGAAGCCCTCAAAGAGAAAGATTTCGTAAAATTCGGAAAATTAATGGTACAAAGTCACAACTCTTTGAGGGACGATTACGAAGTGTCTTGTCCCGAATTGGATACTTTGGTTGAATTGGCACTACAAGTGGATGGAGTTTTGGGAAGCAGGATGACCGGGGGTGGTTTTGGGGGCTGTACAGTTACATTGGTAAGAAAACTACAAAAAAAGGATTGTTGCACTTGTACAAGTAATAATAGTAATAAATGTAGACGAGACTTGGAAGCAAAATATTTATACATTCCATAAATTAAAAAGAAAAATAATTTGCAACAAAATATTTACTTTATTATTTAATATTTGCTATTAGATTATATGAAAAAAAGAATATTTTTTTATTTACAGGCTTACAAAAACGCTGTTGATGAAGTTATCCGTAATATTACAAAAAAATTTAAAGGAAAACCAACATTCTATATTTGTACTCCTAGAGATGGTGCCAAAATCCTCAGCTTGTAAAAAAAGGACAAAATTGTAGAAATATTGATGACAATATCGGGTAGGAACCTATTTTCCAATACAATAGCTAATACGTTTTGTACATAAATTAAATAAACATTAAATAAATCAAGTAAATGTAATAAATAAAACAATCGACTCTGCTTCTTTTTTGTGTGGTTATGTTTTTTGTCGTTTGTCTCCACGTGCAAGTAGGTATTAGGCGCATACACTATAAAAACAATTTTATTCATTCAATTATAACTTTCCAACTTTAAAAAAATGTTTCCATTTCAGGTTTTCATTTCAATTTCAAACTTAATAAAAAATTTAAATAAAGCGCTAAAAAGAATGGCCATTTTGAAAATTCAAACAGAAGCTTCACGCCTACTTTCATTAACATTTAATCGTCAATTTTTTGATAATTACACTTATGTCTTAAGTATTTCAATCTTTCGATAGTTACCTACCATTTATTATAAACAGTAATTATAATATAATAAATAATAAATAGGCAATAAAGCAATTTCCAGCACAAAAAACTTTAGATAATGTGATTGGTAGTCCTTTTTAACCAATAACAACAAAATATTCAAATTATCCGTTATTTTCAAAATTCAAATAGTTGGATAATTCCAAATCAACAGAAATTGAAAAACTAGTGTTAAATTATACTTTTCTTTATTGTAGACATAATAATAGTTGCTTATAACACAATTTGTAACCTATTGTATAGATATAATAAAATTGTTTAAGATATATTTACAATTTAAAATATAAATTATGTGTAAACTATCAGCTATTTTTAGTTCGCATTCTAATTTCTTGTAAGAGAAATGCCTTTAAGCTTGGGTCATCAATTTTTTCATTAATTTCTTTTATTGCTTTCTCTCCACCGTCTTTAAAATAGTTATTCAATTTTTCAGCATATTCTATCCAGACACAATTGGCACAACCAGACATACAACAAGTAGTTGGTGTATCAGGAAAATCATTTTCGTTTTCATTTTCTTTTCTTCCATCACTTTTCCCCTCTTTATTATTCATATCACTGGATATACGTAAAACGTTGAATTTAATTACCAGAACAGCTGTTGAAAGAAATTGTTCTCTTAATTCAATATTACATCGTAAAATAGGAAGAAACATTATAAGGGTATTTTTTTTATTAATTTTGAGAACGTTTTATTTACTTTAATCACACTATCTGTTCTTTTTCTCTCTTGTATAATCCAAAATGTAATTCGTGTAACGTTAATTTGAATTCATTTATTTTAAAATTAATTACAAATGGTGGCAAAAATTGAGTCAACAGGTTGAGCAAGATATTTTTGATAATTATTTTTTTTATAGTTGGCTTTATCCGATAATTATTGTAATTTTAAAAAACTGGCAATTTAAGAATTAAGGGGGTTATTGAGACACATGCAATTAATTATCAAAAAAGTGTGGTTATAACTCAATATTGACAAAATTGACAGGTCTTTAAGCCGAAATTCTATCTGAATAGGAAGTGCTGATTTTCCTAGTAATTGTGAATAAAATGTAGTCTAATTAAAAGCAAATATTCATTATTTATTCATAATTGTTCTGGCGTTTCTCTTTTTTTATTGTGTTTTTATTCCTTAAATAGAAAAGCAATGAGTGTGCAGTGTCACAGGAAGTTTTAGTGGTGTTTCAAAAAGAGAAAGTTAAGAAGCATGTCTTTATTTAAGGGTTTTCGAGTTCTTGAAAAATCAAAACCACCCAATCCTCATAGTATATTGCTTGAATTTCGATCAAGAGAAGAAACTTTGCTGTTTGAATCCAATGCAGTTGCTGTTCTCTGTAAGTTCAATATTTCAAATAGAGCATCTCAAGAAAACCTCATATTGCCTTAAAATTGTAGCTGCACAAGAAACCGAAGCTGTTAAAAAACAATATACAAAGATAGCTGATGCTTATGCAAGCTTGGGAGTCTTACAGCTAAATGCTGGAGAATCCAGCATCTTATATCTTGTAATGGTTACAGGTTGCTTTTCAGTAGGCAAAATTGGCGACTCGGAAATTTTTCGAATAACACAGACACAATTTATTCCTTTACATTACCAACAAAATGAAGATAGAATTGTTGAAGTAATTGATTATTTATCTATTACTTTGCAGCCTTACAAAATTTATGTTTGTGTATTTTAAGGTGAGGAAATTACTCAATTCTGGTACACTTTATTTCTCCTGGAGTCCTAATCGTGGAGCAGCATTAGATTTGACTCTGTGTGCTCAAAGAAGGCAAAAAACTTTGCAAACAGACAATAGATTCTTTTGGTAATATATATTAATAATATGAAAAGTTACATTTTGTTATTGGTTCTAATTTAAGGAACCGTATGCTGTATATACATCTTGTTCGTTTTGGAGTAGACTGTAATTCATGGCTTGTCCAGGCTATGTGTGGATCAGTTGAAATAAGAACAGTGTATGCTGGACACAGAAAGGCAACTGCAGCAGTCATTTCCAGGCTAAGCTGTGAAAGAGCAGGAACAAGGTAAAAATAATTTATTTACTGTAATGCATTATATTGTAGGTACAGTAAGTAAGCTCAATAAGAGCTCCATGATGGTAGAAAAGTTGCCATTTGTATACTTAGTTTACTGATTTATTTATTTATTCATTGCAGTTATTTATTTTTTAAAGGTTTAATGTTAGAGGAACTAATGATGAGGGCCATGTAGCAAATTTTGTTGAAACTGAACAAGTAATTTATTTGGATAATGAAATTGTTTCATATTTGCAAACACGAGGTTCAGTGCCTCTTTTCTGGGAGCAGCCAGGTGTTCAAGTACTACTTATTTTCATCAGATTGCTTCAAAATGAACTTACATTTGTGTTCTTAGGTTGGAGCCCACAAAGTCAAAATATCTCGAGGTTTTGAAGCATCTAAGGCAGCGTTTGATCGTCATATGCAAACTTTAAAGCAGCGCTATGGCAGTCAAGTAATAGTTAATTTATTGGGCACTAGTGTTATTGGTAGCAAAGAGGGGGAAGCTCTACTGAGTCACGAATTTCAGGTATGTAAATTTTTAATGTTATATTTAAAAACGTTTTTAAAAGAGATAAAAGATACTTTTTTCTAGAAACACCATAAAGAGTCTGCGCATGCAGATACTCCGCATATTGTGTTTGACTACCATCAGGAATGTAGGGGCGGTAATCAAACTAATTTAGCTAAACTTAAGGCAAGAGTAGAACAAAAAATGCAAGAATTCGGATTTTATCATGCACAAGGTCGAAACGTTTGCAGGTAAAATAGCTATAACATATTTTGTTTTATTAAATGCAAATTAATTTTTTTATTATCTCCTTTTCAGCTTACAAACTGGAACGATTCGTACTAACTGTCTAGACTGTTTAGATAGAACAAATTGCGTTCAAACATTCTTTGGTTTAGAGGTAAATAACTTACATAGATTAATAATTATTAAGCGTATTATAAACAGTTCATTATTAAATTGATTGATCAGGTATTAGCAAAACAATTGGTTGCAATGCAATTGGTTGATAAGAAACAAACAGTGACCCGATTCGAAGAAGTCTTTAAACAAATGTGGATAAATAATGGAAATGAAGTAAGCAAAATTTATGCAGGTACCGGAGCCATACAGGGAGGATCTAAGGTGTATTTTTAATCATAAAATTAAAAATTATTTGCTTTCTAAACGTTCTTTGAACTTTAGCTGATTGACGGAGCACGATCAGCAGCCAGAACAATTCAAAACAATCTCCTTGATAACTCAAAGCAAGAAGCCATTGATGTACTTTTAGTAGGGTCAACACTTGATAGTGAATTAGCGGACCGTGCTAGAACATTGCTACCCTACAACACATTGCATGGTAAGTACCAAAAAAAGATAGAAAAAAAGAAAGTCAAGTAAATTTTATCTGCAAACCCTAAACTGAAAAATTGATCCGCATTGTAGCACCTCCTCATGTACTACGTGAAATGTGTAATCTCTACAAAGAGTACACCTCTCCTATAACAGCTCGTGTGGCAGTTGGTACTTATAATGTTAATGGAGGAAAACATTTCCGCAGTGTAGTTTACAAAGACGTATCTTTATCCGATTGGTTATTAGACTCTCATCTTCTTAACGGGTCTAAACTCGTCAATGTATCTCACGAAGAGGTCGCTCAAATTCCTGTCGACATCTTCGCCGTTGGTTTCGAGGAAATCGTAGACCTAAACGCCGCCAATATTATGGCTGCCAGCAGTGAAAATGCTAAAAGTTGGGCTGAGGAATTACAAAAAGTCTTGTCACGCGATAAACCTTATGCTCTGCTTACATATCAACAGTTGGTGGGGGTTTGTTTGTACATTTACGTCAGACCAGAGCACGTACCATACATACGAGACGTTGCCATCGATTCAGTAAAGACTGGACTGGGGGGAGCAACTGGCAAGTTGAACAAGGGTGGCATAAAGAATGACAAAACAATAAAAATTGTGTTTTAGGTAATAAAGGAGCTGTCGCTATTCGATTTATATTTCATGCAACGACTGTGTGTTTTGTTTGTGCCCACTTTGCTGCTGGGCAATCACAGGTCAATGAAAGGAATGCAGATTACGCCGAAATTACCAGGCGAATTGCATTTCCAATGGTAAAATTTTCATTATATCATTTCATCATAAAAACAATTGTTCAAGTAATTAATCTTTAGAATATCACATTGTTTATTGTCGTAAACAGATTAAACAAAACAAAATTAATTTGAGATAGAAAGCATTAATACATAACATAAAAATTATAAACATCTATAACATTTGTCAATGAGAGGATCAAACAGTAATAAAAATCATAAAAAAAGTTTAATGTCTTCTAAGCTAATTCTTCGTGATAGGTTTTGATTTAAAAGTTTAATCCTATAGGAAATCTATTTGTATTTTTAAAATCATTGTAGGGTCGTTCCTTAAACTCCCACGAGTACGTGTTTTGGTGTGGAGATTTTAATTATCGAGTTGATATGGACAAAGAAGAGATGAAGGAATTAATTCGTCAGGGTGACTTAGAAACGGTCCTAGAATTCGATCAGTTAAAGGTACTTTTGGTTGTATATATTTAATGTAGCCCCTTCATATTATGACGTATGTATGTAGAAACAACGCGAAGCGGGAAATGTGTTCAAGAACTTCATAGAAGGCGATGTTACATTTCCACCAACTTATAAATATGACTTGTTCAGTGACGACTACGACACCAGCGAAAAATGTCGTGCTCCTGCATGGACTGATCGAGTGCTGTGGAAACGTCGACAAATGGGGTTAGAGAACTCTGGTCGTAACGACAACTGGTCTCCTGGTACCTTGGTGTACTATGGTCGTGCGGAGTTAAAACAGAGCGACCATAGACCAGTTATTGCTGTGATAGATATCGAAGCTTGCCAAGTCGATCCGGAAAGAAGGGATCAAATATTTTTCCAGGTAATAATTTTTCTTCTGGAAAGGTTCAATTTTTTTTACCAATGTTAGATCTTACGTTACACATCGTTGGAAACTTCTAAAAGGGCATTTTTACATTAGGTAATTGCCAACTTGGGACCTCCAGATGGAACTATTATAATCCATTGTGAGACTCCCCCCGAGAACGCAGATGGTACAGTGTTTGATGATAATTTAATGATGGTTTTGTTGAATGAGTTGTCTCATATTGGGGAGGTTATATTAGTAAGATTTGTAGCTGATACCATGTGGGTAACCTTTAGGGATGGTCAGTGTGCTCTTAGTGCAGCCGCGAAGAAGGTTGTACGGGTAATATACTCATAGCTCTCAAATGTCATGGAATTATTTTATTAAGCTTATTTAATTTTGCTGCAGGTATTGGACTATAATTTAACGATTTCTTTAAAAACCCCGAACTGGGTAAAGTTGGTGAAACAAGAAATTGATTTGTGTTCGAGTAACGCAGTTCCACTATATGAATCAAATTACACGTCAGATTACAATTGTAAGTTACAAATTAAAAAAGGTGTTTAAATAAACAATCTAATGGTGAATGGTTTTTAGGTCTAGGCATTCCAGAAGTTAATAAAAATGTACCTCCTCGTCCAACCCCTCCTGTTAGGCCTCCACCACCTCCTGGAAGCGCTCCTCTTACTCCAAAAAGGACCATTCCAGTGGTAAGTACAAGCTTTTATTCATGTTGTGAATCTTTACTTTGCATTATCTAATTTGAAAATTGGTTGGTATGAAAATAGGCGGGTGTAATTAGCATTCCTCCCAAAGAAGCAGCCCCTCCTCCTAAAAATCCTCCACCAGATTTACCACCAGAAGAAACTGGTATTTATGAAGAAATTAATGACGAAGACATTAGTCGCCCTGAACCGCAAAACCCTCCCCCTCCACCACCTCGACTTGAAAATAACGGGAGCCAGAGGGGGCCACCACCTGTGCCCGCGAGATCTGCCCCACCCCCTCCTTTACCTGCTCGACCACCACGTTAAAATTGTTATTTAATCAAATGAAATTAAAAATATGGAGAATTGAATATGTAGAATACTTGAGGGATGCTTCATAACAATTTTGTTTCTTAGTTCGAATTTTATTGATATTAGGTTGATATTCTCTATAGAAAAAAATATGTCTAAGTATATACAAAACATTTATTGATGCGAATTTAATTAGAAAAATTACCGGATGGTTAATGGAAGGGTTATTTCATATGAAAGTATTTTAAATTTAATGTTGCACTCCCTTTAATTGTTGATAGAATTATATAAAACATGCATGCAGATTTTGAACTTTTAATTTTAAAATTTTATGGCACAATATTTTACATTTTCCATTGATTCCTAAATTTTTCCTAAACTATAAAAAATAGAGAATTTTTTTTAAATTCAAGAAAGTTAGTACTGATAGCTAATAAGAGAAGGAAAAAAATCTGATTTCTTTTAAGTAAGAATCTACTAGTACTGTAAAGGAAAAGGAAGAAATACATTAAATTTAAAAGTGCTTTAAATAGGAAATACCCGTTGATTAATAATTAATTTTAACACGAACAAAAAGGCATCTCTGTAATTACGTTATAAAAACTGAATACCTAGTCAAATAGTCAACAAAATATTTGTCTTTATAGATACATACAAGTAGTATGGCTGTGGCTGTTAAGATAATTTTGCAATATAATTAGCGATTTTTTGTTTTCAATTTTTAGTTACATGAGTGTAATCTCATTTTTTTGCGGCTGATTAGGTTGCTAACAAAGTTATTAAATATTTAGGCTTATATTATGGCAAATGATCAATTATTTTTTAATATTTGTTGTACTTGTCGATTAATCGATAAAGCGATAACTAATTCATTAACAGTGCGGAAAATATAGATAGGAGAAAAT
The DNA here is from genome assembly GCF_000699045.2 of Agrilus planipennis. Lineage (NCBI taxonomy): Eukaryota > Metazoa > Arthropoda > Insecta > Coleoptera > Buprestidae > Agrilus > Agrilus planipennis. The sequence goes on from NW_020439030.1 coordinate 1,954,992, forward strand.
AATTATTTCTTTTAACCAATTAAAATAAAATTAACTGTAAAAATTTTTACAGTAAAAAGAAAGTAATGTTGTAGTTGTGCAGATGATGGGGCTTTCTCTCTCTCCATCAAGTATTACGCTAAAAAGGGTGGAGAGGGAGGTAGGGAAGACCTTGTAGAACACTGAATAAGTGTATATTAGGTGGGGGGAAGAGATGTGAAGACACAAGGGTTGAAAGTGAAGATTGAAAATGATAATTATTATTTAACTAATGAAACCTTTACTCGTAGGTAAGGCAAATAGGGGAAGGGATAGAGATGGCTTTGTAGAACAATAAAAAAGTTTTTAGGTGAAAGCGAAAGGGGGAGGCGCAGGGGATGAGTGATATAATTCCGTCGTCTGCACAATTACCATGTTTTGTATATCAATACGTAATTTTTGTATTTTTTGTAATGTCTGTTCAAGTACTTTGCAAAACCATATTCCATTTTTTCCTATTCTTTATTCCTATTATGTACATTATTATTAATAATAAAATGTTTAGTTTTTAATCGTAGCTGCAAAGAACAATATTTTTATAGACTTGATACGGTTTTATTTTTGTTATTTATACGTTTATTTATTATTCACTTTAAGTGTAACTTTATTGCCATTATGTATTTATTAAAAAATACTATTCTATTAAAATTTAACAAGTATTAATTGTAAAAACTATCACATAGTAGTACATATTTTTGAATGAAAAAAGATAAGAGTTATTGATTGATTGTATAGTATAATTTTTTTTTAATGAATTAATAAATGTCTGTAGTCGAAAAAATACGCACGCATTAAACGTAAATAAACATGTAAAATGTTTCTATGTAAAACTGTTTAAAGCGTATCAAAAGAAGCATTATAATGGATATTTTAATGACATAATTATGTGCTATACTATCCACTTTATAATATATTAGATCAATAAAACCAGTGTATCATAGTCTATCCTTTCTTTTATTTGAGTTAAATTAAAACAATACTTTTCGTAAAACTGACTCAGTTTCGTGAACCTCTAGTAAAACCTCGTCGAAATATTTGAAAAGCTACAAATTAATCACTAGTCTATTTTTTAATACAGTTCATTAGTGGATAGATCTAGATTTCTATTGAGCTCATTAGTTTTGCCGTAAATGACGTCATGTGACATCACTGTAGTCAGTTTTTTGACTTCATCAAAAATGTTGTATGGGCACTAATCAAATGGTATTTGTTAAGGGCACGCAGGCCTATAACGTTATGTTGGTAAAGTAATTATTTCACAAAAAGAATAAATAAAATTCATTTAAATTTAAAAACTTCATCTATTTCTGAATGTGTTTTCATTATTTAATGCTTTTTATTGTTTTTAAAGCTACAATTATCGATTAATTTTAATTCTTAATTACTTTTCAACCAGATTGCACCTATTTAAAATATTTGTGGGTGGTTTTTAATAATTTCCTCAAAGTTTATCTGAATTAGGACTTTTTTTGTAACATAAAACAAAATCTTATCTACCACATGTTAATGTTTTTGTAATAGGAATTCACCAATTAAAAAGTTGTTACGATCCCTATAATTTCCTTTAAAGTTGAGAAATAATGAAAGAGAGAAATTGGTCAGTAGTTTTGAAAGTTTCTTATTATATATAAAGGATTAAACTCAAGATTTCTGTAAAAAACATTCACGTACATTACTTTTATTGATACCATTTATTAGAATACTTTATCAAATACAGTTTAGAAAATAATAATGAGTTTCGTATACATAGTCTAAATTAAACAGTACATTTTAATATACTCAATGTTGCTGCTCTAATTCGTGTAGCACACAACATTGTTTATCGATATTAAAGACCTTTGTTATCAGATCAAGAGCATCACTAGTCGAAGTGTTGCGATTTATACCGAAAGTACACGGACTTCAATTCGTCCTGTAGCATCATGTTGACCATGCAAATCATGAAGCTTTCGGAATGTTATTGTTCCGGTTGTTAATTATGTAATTATTGTGTAATAAGTGATAGACAATTTAACAGTAGACAAAAGATTTTATGATGTGATATGTGATGTGACCTATCTAAAAATTGGGAACTCATAATAGCAAGAATTTAGGATCAGGAGTCCAGGTAGGAAATTTTCCGACGTTTCTATGTGGCTTCTTGACCAATTTAGATTGTTTATTATCCACCATTTTATCGAAGATGGTAATTGAATTAACTTTTCAAAACTTTATCGCATAATCAAAGCAAAGTTAATTAGCGTTATTAAGGGGAAACTCAAAAAAAAATTAAATTAGGCGCAACTAAAAGCAACTTTTCATTATTAATTAAAAATTTTTTCTTTGTATCGGTAACATATAAATATGGTTGAATATTCCTTAAGGATCAATAATTCAATCAATAACATTTGATGGTGCACGCAGATGTAAGAACCTAAGTATTAAATTACTATAATTGTAAAAAATACTTCCTAAAAAGTATCCAAGTACAAATACAAGTACTCTCCTTCATAGAGTATTTAAATACAAATAATACATACTTTCATGGAA
>NW_020439030.1:1961962-1966070 GCF_000699045.2 Agrilus planipennis
GCTTTGTGTCAGCCCAATCACATATTGTGTCAATACTTATCATTTTATCGTAATTTAAAAACTTGGAAATTGCACGGTACACTATAGGAACAACGATAAATTTTCCCTAATCGGCGCCATGTTTTTAGGCTCCTCCCATTTGACGGATCCTAATACGTGAAATGTATATTATATGTGATTTGAAGGAAAATTTGTCGAATAGCGACGGTACACGAAATTTAGCTCTTATTATTACTGTAAAAAATGTTCACCAAGTAGAAAATAGGTAAAAGTCATCTACGGAAATAAAGTACAAAGGTGTAGCTTTTTACATTCATCGTTCGTGAGATATGAAACACATTCTTCGTGCGAAACAAGAATGTTTATGTATTCAATCAGGAAAATGTTCTCATAAACTAACAATTGTAAGTTTAACTTCCTAATTAATTAACTAAGCTCGGTAATCCTCTCTTAATAAGCGTAACTGTAAAATATCCTTTGTCATTACTTTTCGTGATTTTTACATTAAGTAATTATCTTTGGTATTGCTCTGAAAAGTTATAAGCAATATTTTTTTAATTTTGTCTATTTTATATTTTTTAATGTCCTCCCAGTTATGTAGAACCTTCAAAATTATGCGACACTATTTTGCAGAATTTTAAATTTGAGCTTGAATTATTAGATTAACCAATCAAAAAATTTTAAAGGCCGCTTAAGAATTATTTGAATCCTGATATCGGAAAATTTGCTATTTTTCACCCTTTTATATGTATAAATATCTCGGTTGCATGTATTCTTAAATTGTCACCAAATGAAGTTACGGCGTGATAAAGCAAAATAAAAGTCCTTTTTTGGCCATACGAGATTATTGCAAAAATTAATAGAGGGGATGCCCCTAGGACGATTTTCGACTTCATCTCTAGTTTCTCCGCCAAGTGGCGTCAAAGTTCACTAACAATGATTTCGTTATATTATAGGTAATACTTGACCGATTTTGATGATTGAGAAGTTGATTCTAATATATTCTAACATCCCTGGTAAGAATAAGAAATAATTTTTTCTAATAAAAGCCGAAAATTTAGCGGAAAAAAATGAAAAAACTAGTCATAAAATCGGAAAACATCCCAGAGTGACCCTATGCATTCAATCTACAGTAACTTCAGAAGACCCATTTCAAAGAACAAATTCGCATTAGATTCATTTTTTTTTTTTCATTTCAATCAAATGACTAATTGGAGAGGCTTTGTGATCTACTATTATGATATCAAACTAGCAGCGGATTATCCTATTACTTGGGAGCTGTAAAAGCTCTACAAAATTAAATCTTTCACTATAAATCAGCTACAAAATGTGACTTACATTAACATTAAAATGGACATACATATAAATGATCTGCTAGTATAATATCAAGCTAGTATCGGATCATCCTATTTCTTGGGAGCTGTAAAAGCTCTACAAAATTAATTCTTTCACTATAAATCAGCTACAAAATGTGACTTACATTAACATTAAAATAGACATACATATATATGATCTGCTAGTATAATATCAAGCTAGTATCGGATCATCCTATTTCCCGGGAGTTATAAAAGCTCTACAAAATCAACTTTTTCACTACAAATTAGCAGTAAAATATAATGCAAATTAGAGTCCTGAAATGAATGCCATTTAGATGTACCTGTATTGTCCTAGATGTGTTAACCGTGGAACCACCAATCAGTAGCGTTGAGGATTAAGCATATTGAGTTCTTCAAATAGTGTTTTTTGATTTTCGGAATAAGGGCATGATGAATTAGGTCTTAAACAAAATTTTTCTAAGAAAGATTTGGGCACTTCTTTTGTTATGTCCACCATTGGATTTGCCAATATAAATATTGCATTATTTCTAAAATAGGCACGGTGTTACAATTCCTTATCATTTAAATGTTCTCATTTTGATATAACTTTTTACTTTTGTACTTGAGTAGGCTAGAAGCTTTTCTGAATTAATTAAGGATTTTCGTAGAAACAGGGAATTAAATTTATAACTCATGAAAAAAGTACTGCGCCATGTGAATGTTGACAAAATAAGAAAGCATTGTCGGGAGCACAGGCCCAAAAGCATTTAAATATGTACGAATTGTTGCAATTGTAACAACCTTAAGTGCATAATTGTTTTAAAATCTCAAAATTAAAGGTATATTGGGATCCGTCAAATTGGCATATACCATCTGGTGGCAAAATTTATAACTCGAATGAGGGAAAAATTTACATAGGAACTGTGCACGCAAATTGTAAAATTGTTTATTAAAATAATAAAACACGTTAAAAAAGTAAAAATTTTNTATATATATTAAAACTATAATGGAAATGTGTTAGATAAATTAACTGCTGTTAATTCAAGTTTGATTTCACCAAAATTTTCGCAAAATATCACAACATTATTATCTTTATTTACTACCTACAATGTAATCGTCAAATTGCATATTTTTATTGAACGTACAACCAACATTTTGAACGATTTGTCTTGCAGCCCAAATACCACAATTTACACATTCTTTCATAGATTTTCCTTTTACGAATTGTGTTATAAATCCTCCTGCTAATGCATCTCCTGCAGCATTAGTATCTCGAATTCCATGGACCTTTGGGACCAATACCTCATCCACTTTACCTTTTGTGTTGCATACCAACACCGATTTTGATCCTCTGGTAACGATAATAATTCTTTCGTCTTTCTTATCAAAAGCCAACTTTTGAATTGCAATAATTGAATTAATAACAGTCGGTTTCGTTTCGTTCAGCAGGCTTTTGTTTAAAGCAATTATTTCCTACAAATAGAATTAAGTTGTTGGAGTGGTTGATATAAATTACGCCAGAAATACACTAATGACTTATTACCCCACGTAAAAGCTGTTCCTCAAGAAAAATGGGCAGAGTTTTCTTGTTCGACTTACGAATAATACTAGTTTAATTTTTTGCTATAAGTAATAAAGACTTTAAAATATTATTATGGGGTTGGCATGATTTTCAAACACCCGCATTACATTTACCGCCCCTATTAAGGGCAGGTATATATCGGAGGAAGTTTACGTATGGTAATTAAAGTCATGGGGATGAAATTTACGTTTTCCGGTTGGGATGCCATTAATTTTGGATCCAAAATTCTATAAATGAAGCATTATTTTTAATATCTTGTTGGGAAAATTTTTGAATCGGAATAAAAACTTTAGGATAATTGGAATTCGTCTACAGAAAAATTTTATTTTCAACGTTGTTAGCTAGGTAGGATATTTTGTTTATTCTAAAAGCATCATAAAATTAACTACAAGAAAGGAAATACTTATACCAAATGGGTTTCGTATACATAGTCTAAATTAAACAGTACATTTTAATATACTCAATGTTGCTGCTCTAATTCGTGTAGCACACAACATTGTTTATCGATATTAAAGACCTTTGTTATCAGATCAAGAGCATCACTAGTCGAAGTGTTGCGATTTATACCGAAAGTACACGGACTTCAATTCGTCCTGTAGCATCATGTTGACCATGCAAATCATGAAGCTTTCGGAATGTTATTGTTCCGGTTGTTAATTATGTAATTATTGTGTAATAAGTGATAGACAATTTAACAGTAGACAAAAGATTTTATGATGTGATATGTGATGTGACCTATCTAAAAATTGGGAACTCATAATAGCAAGAATTTAGGATCAGGAGTCCAGGTAGGAAATTTTCCGACGTTTCTATGTGGCTTCTTGACCAATTTAGATTGTTTATTATCCACCATTTTATCGAAGATGGTAATTGGATTAACTTTTCAAAACTTTATCGCATAATCAAAGCAAAGTTAATTAGCGTTATTAAGGGGAAACTCAAAAAAAAATTAAATTAGGCGCAACTAAAAGCAACTTTTCATTATTAATTAAAAATTTTTTCTTTGTATCGGTAACATATAAATATGGTTGAATATTCCTTAAGGATCAATAATTCAATCAATAACATTTGATGGTGCACGCAGATGTAAGAACCTAAGTATTAAATTACTATAATTGTAAAAAATACTTCCTAAAAAGTATCCAAGTACAAATACAAGTACTCTCCTTCATAGAGTATTTAAATACAAATAATACATACTTTCATGGAA
>NW_020439030.1:1970805-2035132 GCF_000699045.2 Agrilus planipennis
TTAAATCACCCAGAATCACCTCACCAATTATATAACGTGAATCACTTTTTAAATCCGAAGTTTGTAAAAAGTAGGCAGTAAACTTGACGGAAATTGAAGGCTAGCTTCCGGATTTGTTATTTCCGAATTTTATAATGTGATTAGCATTAAAAACACGCTCACCTTAAATGAAATTTCCTTTCCGAGGCTTTGTGTCAGCCCAATCACATATTGTGTCAATACTTATCATTTTATCGTAATTTAAAAACTTGGAAATTGCACGGTACACTATAGGAACAACGATAAATTTTCCCTAATCGGCGCCATGTTTTTAGGCTCCTCCCATTTGACGGATCCTAATACGTGAAATGTATATTATATGTGATTTGAAGGAAAATTTGTCGAATAGCGACGGTACACGAAATTTAGCTCTTATTATTACTGTAAAAAATGTTCACCAAGTAGAAAATAGGTAAAAGTCATCTACGGAAATAAAGTACAAAGGTGTAGCTTTTTACATTCATCGTTCGTGAGATATGAAACACATTCTTCGTGCGAAACAAGAATGTTTATGTATTCAATCAGGAAAATGTTCTCATAAACTAACAATTGTAAGTTTAACTTCCTAATTAATTAACTAAGCTCGGTAATCCTCTCTTAATAAGCGTAACTGTAAAATATCCTTTGTCATTACTTTTCGTGATTTTTACATTAAGTAATTATCTTTGGTATTGCTCTGAAAAGTTATAAGCAATATTTTTTTAATTTTGTCTATTTTATATTTTTTAATGTCCTCCCAGTTATGTAGAACCTTCAAAATTATGCGACACTATTTTGCAGAATTTTAAATTTGAGCTTGAATTATTAGATTAACCAATCAAAAAATTTTAAAGGCCGCTTAAGAATTATTTGAATCCTGATATCGGAAAATTTGCTATTTTTCACCCTTTTATATGTATAAATATCTCGGTTGCATGTATTCTTAAATTGTCACCAAATGAAGTTACGGCGTGATAAAGCAAAATAAAAGTCCTTTTTTGGCCATACGAGATTATTGCAAAAATTAATAGAGGGGATGCCCCTAGGACGATTTTCGACTTCATCTCTAGTTTCTCCGCCAAGTGGCGTCAAAGTTCACTAACAATGATTTCGTTATATTATAGGTAATACTTGACCGATTTTGATGATTGAGAAGTTGATTCTAATATATTCTAACATCCCTGGTAAGAATAAGAAATAATTTTTTCTAATAAAAGCCGAAAATTTAGCGGAAAAAAATGAAAAAACTAGTCATAAAATCGGAAAACATCCCAGAGTGACCCTATGCATTCAATCTACAGTAACTTCAGAAGACCCATTTCAAAGAACAAATTCGCATTAGATTCATTTTTTTTTTTTCATTTCAATCAAATGACTAATTGGAGAGGCTTTTAATTTGTCGGAAAAACAAACAAATTTTCATACAGAAATTAAATTATAATTCCTCCTCATAAATTTTATTGACTGACTTTTACAGTTCCAACAAAATTCGCTGAAAGCTCAAAATCAGAAACAAATTACGAGAACCCTCATCATCATAAGATAGTTAGTCCTAAGACTGGTTGGACACGCACTTCCACTCCTTCCTATCATAAGCTAATCTTCGCATTTCCCTAAAACTAGAACATCCTTCACTATTTGTGAAGAGTAATCTAACCTTGGTCTACCCCTACTCCTCTTAATTCGTGTTTCTGCCTCTAATATGTTTTTGCTTAGACCTTCATGCCTTCAACCTATTTTTCGCCTATATCTTGCATATTTTTTATTGACTTCCTTAGAATCCTCCATTCTCCTATTCTTTCTAATACAACTTCATTTTTAACCTTTTCTATCCACGGTATCCTCATCATTCGCCGGTATTAAGGGCGACTCGACCCTGTCCTATCCTCTGCTTTATATCCCTACTACTCCTTCTGTCCTGACTTAACTGACTTCCTAGATACTTAAAATCAGCCACTTCTTCTAATTTTTCGTCTCCTATTTTTACATTCGCTCTTTCCCTACTTTTTCTTCCCTTACATACCAGTATTTTTTAGTTAAAGCTATCTCTAATGCTAATACTGCTATATAATCTACAAATCTAAGCATACTAATTTTTGTCCCTGTATATCTATCCCTACAGTTGTACTGTCTTTAATGATGTTGATCGCGTCTTCGATGTATAGATTAAGAACTAGCAGTGACAGTGTGCATCCTTGACTGACTCCCTTCTTAATATTTACTTTTCTACATTGCAGCCCTAGCTCCATAACTGCCTGTTGCTCTTTATCCAAACTAAGTATCACTCTTCTATCTTTGTAATTCATCCCTACATTTTTAAGTATATTTAACATGTTGTCCCATTTAACATTGTCAAAAGCTTTTTCTAAATATACAAATCCTATGTACGCACTCTTTGCTTTTTCTATCGTTCTACTGTTACCCCTAAAGCCAGAATGGCCTTCCGCTTTCCGAGAGCCCTGCTAAATAAAAAGCAAAACTGAATATTTTTGGTTTCTTTACAGTATACGTGTTTATTTATAGTTGTTTACAAAAAAGTTTTTGAACTCTGATTGTTTTTAAAAATTCTAGTTAATAAGTCTGGCCTGCATAAAATACATCTTCAGGCCATTTCATGCCTATAGTTTTTACGATTCCTGTCCCGTAGTGACAAAGCATTCTGTCTTGATTTAATTTAATCTAATTATCTTGTAACTGTTTTAACTGTAACAGTGCATTAATTCGTTTTTATTAAGTAACGCAGTGCAAAAATTTGTACTTAACTAATTTTATTACGTATTATGACATCAAGTTCATGATCATTTTCGTAATAAAGCTTCACGCTTAAGTAAACATTGAAATTGAATTCTACAAACAAAATACAAAGTCAACGTTGAATATTGAAGGAAATTGAAAGCGTTTGTTAATTTTCTCTCGTTGGCGTTACAGATAAATGCCGAGCTGTTTAAATCGGCGCATTTCCGGTTAAAATAATAATCAGGAACGAATAATATTTATAGGTGTCTACACAGTACAGGGTTATGTGCCTAGTTGCAATGCGTAAAAGTTGCATGATTGATAACCACTTTCTTTTGTTACTTCGTTACTTGTAGATACACATGTTTCGACATCAATTCTAAACGGAAACAAACGAAAGTGAAGGCATACAGACAATTATTACGTTTCGTTAATTCATCCGAATTATGATTGTTATCTGTATTGACTTATGTTCAATTATTATCGTCACAAAATGGGAGATCCGACTGTTCCCAAAATTGGAGATGTAGAATTTTCGTCAAATCTAGGTACTCCATCTTATTATTTCTCTACATTATTGTACAGGGTTGTTCGGAAAGTCATTTCGTTTTTTCCCGACAGAGGATTTAATTGTATTCTTTTGCACCCAACTTCACATTTAAGCCGTATAATTTTTATATGCTTTGAGAGCTCATATAGCAAGGCTTGTGTGTGAAAAATTCCAATTAATTCTACGCAGTAGTTTTNATGGTTTTTAAAAAACAGTCAAACATTATAAAACCCAAATTTTGAAGAATAAAATTCTATAAGATTAGATTTTCTTGTCTAAAAGAAGTATTTAGTTTTTAAAGTTTTGGTGGGATCATATTCGACGAAGGAAGACTACGCCCACTTTTGTTTTCAGGCATTGAATAATAAAAGAATCACCTCTTCATTGCAGATGACAATATCTGTTAATTTTAGTAGTTCCTTAAATTCTTCGGTATATTTTTCAGTAAGGAAAGCCGCCCCAACATTTACTATAAATGTTTTATCGGATTTGAAGGCATGTTGCGCTAAAGCGTTTATAATTCTTGGTGAAACTTGAAAAAAGAACCCCTAAAAATGCCAAATTTAATTATACATAATAAGCCTTGTTTATTATCAGTAAACCCTACTCTTTTTCAATTGATAGATATTATTTATTGATAAACTATTACTTACTGACATATAGAAAACATTGGCACTATTCACTGCTATCCATACTTTCTCCTCATATAAATCGTTTATATCAAGTAGTTTAGAAGCACCCAAATCTGTACAGAGACTTCTGTTATGATCTGTTATTAAAACGGCACATCTTGCAGTTTGGTAACCATTATTACATTTAAAGATAAAATTTATTTGTTCTGCGCTTAGTGCATTTTCGAGAAGACGCTTATTCTCATCGTTTCCGACAGCCCCAAAAATAGTAATCACATTTGGGGCCTTTAGTATCCACTAAACAAATTAGAATTAGGTAGCCTTTAGAAACCTACATCTTTGATGTTTCTAACATAACTTTGTTAAATGTTATACGTATGGTAGAAATTTCGTATGTTAAATCCTTAACGAAATAAGTTTAAAAAGTTGGAGTTGTAGTGTGAAATTTTTAGTGTAAGAGAGTTTAAGTAAATTTATTTTTTGTCAACTTAGTAGCAAATTATCCAATTTTTCGCAAGCTATTAAAGCTCTACAAAATTAATTATTCACTACAATTTCGCCACAAATTAACAACAAAATAGAAGGGAAATTATAGCTGGAAGTCAGTTAAAATGAATATACATATGTGATATGCTAGTATGGTTATATCAAGCTACTAGCAGATCATCTTATCTTCCAGGAGCTTTAAAAGCTCTACAAAATTAATTTATTCAACACAAATTAGCAACAAAATATAATACAAACTAGAACTCGAAATCAGTTGATATCAATATTCATAAGTGATCCGCAAATCCTAGATATGTTAATCGTGGAACCACCAATCGTACGTTTAGAATTGAGAATCATCCTATTTCCCGGGAGCTATAAAAGTTCTACAAAATTAATTCATATACCTATGTGATCTGCTAGGATGATATCAAGCTAGCAGCGAATCATCCGATTTCTTGATAGCTGTAAAAGCTCTACAAAATTAATTCATTCACCACAAATTAGCAACAAAACATAATGCAAATTAGAGATCCAAATCAGTTGATATCAATATTCATTTTGACTTGCTAGTATAATATCAAGCTAGCATCGGATCATCCTATTTCCTGGGAGTTGTAAAAGCTCTACAAAATTAATTCTTTCGCTACAATTCAGTTGCAAAATACGAAGCAAATTAAAAATTGAATCGGTTGAAATGAAAATAAGTATGTGATCTTCTAGTATAATATCAAGCTAGCAGCGGATCATCCTATTTCCCGGAAGCTGTAAAAGCTCTACAAAATTAATTCATTCACCATAAATTGGCAACGAAATATAATGAAAATTGGCGCTCCAAATCAGTAGAAATAAATATACATATGTGATCTGCTAGTATGATATCAAGCTAGCATCGAATCATCCTATTTCCTGGGAGCTGTAAAAGCTCTGCAAAATTAATTCATTCGCCAAAAATCAGCAACAAGATATGATACAAATCAGAGCTNGAATCGGTTGAAATGAAAATAAGTATGTGATCTTCTAGTATAATATCAAGCTAGCAGCGGATCATCCTATTTCCCGGAAGCTGTAAAAGCTCTACAACAAATTTAATTCTTTCATTTTATGTTGGTTGCAAAATATGACGCAAATTAGAGCCCAAAATCGTCAGAAACGAATAGTATGTGATCTGCTAGTATGATATCAAGCTAGCATCGAATCATCCTATTTCCTGGGAGCTGTAAAAGCTCTGCAAAATTAATTCATTCGCCAAAAATCAGCAACAAGATATGATACAAATCAGAGCTCCAAAGCAGCAGAAATAAATATGCATATGTGATCTACTATTATGATTTCAAACTAGCAACGGCTCATCCTATTTCCCGGGAGCTGTAAAAGCTCTACAAAATTAATTCTTTCACTATTAATCAGTTGCAAAATATGATGAACATTAAAAATGGGATCAGTTGAAATGAATATAAATATGTGATTTGCTAGTATGATATCAAGCTAGCATCGATCATCCTATTTTCTGGGAGCTGTAAAAGCTCTGCAAAATTAATTCATTCGAAAAAAATCAGCAACAAGATATAATACAAATCAGAGCTCCAAATCAGTAGAAATAAATATACATATGTGATCTACTATTATGATATCAAACTAGCAGCGGATCATCCTATTTCCCGGGAGCTGTAAAAGCTCTGCAAAATTAATTCATTCGCCAAAAATCAGCAACAAGATATAATACAAATCAGAGCTCTAAATCAGTAGAAATAAATATACATATGTGATCTACTATTATGATATCAAACTAGCAGCGGATCATCCTATTTCCCGGGAGCTGTAAAAGCTCTGCAAAATTAATTCATTCGCCAAAAATCAGCAACAAGATATAATACAAATCAGAGCTCTAAATCAGTAGAAATAAATATACATATGTGATCTACTATTATGATATCAAACTAGCAGCGGATCATCCTATTTCCCGGGAGCTGTAAAAGCTCTGCAAAATTAATTCATTCGCCAAAAATCAGCAACAAGATATAATACAAATCAGAGCTCTAAATCAGTAGAAATAAATATACATATGTGATCTACTATTATGATATCAAACTAGCAGCGGATCATCCTATTTCCCGGGAGCTGTAAAAGCTCTGCAAAATTAATTCATTCGCCAAAAATCAGCAACAAGATATAATACAAATCAGAGCTCTAAATCAGTAGAAATAAATATACATATGTGATCTACTATTATGATATCAAACTAGCAGCGGATCATCCTATTTCCCGGGAGCTGTAAAAGCTCTGCAAAATTAATTCATTCGCCAAAAATCAGCAACAAGATATAATACAAATCAGAGCTCTAAATCAGTAGAAATAAATATACATATGTGATCTACTATTATGATATCAAACTAGCAGCGGATCATCCTATTTCCCGGGAGCTGTAAAAGCTCTGCAAAATTAATTCATTCGCCAAAAATCAGCAACAAGATATAATACAAATCAGAGCTCTAAATCAGTAGAAATAAATATACATATGTGATCTACTATTATGATATCAAACTAGCAGCGGATCATCCTATTTCCCGGGAGCTGTAAAAGCTCTGCAAAATTAATTCATTCGCCAAAAATCAGCAACAAGATATAATACAAATCAGAGCTCTAAATCAGTAGAAATAAATATACATATGTGATCTACTATTATGATATCAAACTAGCAGCGGATCATCCTATTTCCCGGGAGCTGTAAAAGCTCTGCAAAATTAATTCATTCGCCAAAAATCAGCAACAAGATATAATACAAATCAGAGCTCTAAATCAGTAGAAATAAATATACATATGTGATCTACTATTATGATATCAAACTAGCAGCGGATCATCCTATTTCCCGGGAGCTGTAAAAGCTCTGCAAAATTAATTCATTCGCCAAAAATCAGCAACAAGATATAATACAAATCAGAGCTCTAAATCAGTAGAAATAAATATACATATGTGATCTACTATTATGATATCAAACTAGCAGCGGATCATCCTATTTCCCGGGAGCTGTAAAAGCTCTGCAAAATTAATTCATTCGCCAAAAATCAGCAACAAGATATAATACAAATCAGAGCTCTAAATCAGTAGAAATAAATATACATATGTGATCTACTATTATGATATCAAACTAGCAGCGGATCATCCTATTTCCCGGGAGCTGTAAAAGCTCTGCAAAATTAATTCATTCGCCAAAAATCAGCAACAAGATATAATACAAATCAGAGCTCTAAATCAGTAGAAATAAATATACATATGTGATCTACTATTATGATATCAAACTAGCAGCGGATCATCCTATTTCCCGGGAGCTGTAAAAGCTCTGCAAAATTAATTCATTCGCCAAAAATCAGCAACAAGATATAATACAAATCAGAGCTCTAAATCAGTAGAAATAAATATACATATGTGATCTACTATTATGATATCAAACTAGCAGCGGATCATCCTATTTCCCGGGAGCTGTAAAAGCTCTGCAAAATTAATTCATTCGCCAAAAATCAGCAACAAGATATAATACAAATCAGAGCTCTAAATCAGTAGAAATAAATATACATATGTGATCTACTATTATGATATCAAACTAGCAGCGGATCATCCTATTTCCCGGGAGCTGTAAAAGCTCTGCAAAATTAATTCATTCGCCAAAAATCAGCAACAAGATATAATACAAATCAGAGCTCTAAATCAGTAGAAATAAATATACATATGTGATCTACTATTATGATATCAAACTAGCAGCGGATCATCCTATTTCCCGGGAGCTGTAAAAGCTCTGCAAAATTAATTCATTCGCCAAAAATCAGCAACAAGATATAATACAAATCAGAGCTCTAAATCAGTAGAAATAAATATACATATGTGATCTACTATTATGATATCAAACTAGCAGCGGATCATCCTATTTCCCGGGAGCTGTAAAAGCTCTGCAAAATTAATTCATTCGCCAAAAATCAGCAACAAGATATAATACAAATCAGAGCTCTAAATCAGTAGAAATAAATATACATATGTGATCTACTATTATGATATCAAACTAGCAGCGGATCATCCTATTTCCCGGGAGCTGTAAAAGCTCTGCAAAATTAATTCATTCGCCAAAAATCAGCAACAAGATATAATACAAATCAGAGCTCTAAATCAGTAGAAATAAATATACATATGTGATCTACTATTATGATATCAAACTAGCAGCGGATCATCCTATTTCCCGGGAGCTGTAAAAGCTCTGCAAAATTAATTCATTCGCCAAAAATCAGCAACAAGATATAATACAAATCAGAGCTCTAAATCAGTAGAAATAAATATACATATGTGATCTACTATTATGATATCAAACTAGCAGCGGATCATCCTATTTCCCGGGAGCTGTAAAAGCTCTGCAAAATTAATTCATTCGCCAAAAATCAGCAACAAGATATAATACAAATCAGAGCTCTAAATCAGTAGAAATAAATATACATATGTGATCTACTATTATGATATCAAACTAGCAGCGGATCATCCTATTTCCCGGGAGCTGTAAAAGCTCTGCAAAATTAATTCATTCGCCAAAAATCAGCAACAAGATATAATACAAATCAGAGCNCTGCCAGAAAGATGGCAAAAGGTGTTGAACCAGAACGGTCAATATAAAATTTAATAATGTATTTGTTTATTATACGAAAACTGTTTTTCATTTCCACAACAAAAAAAAACGAAATGACTTTCCGAACAACCCGATATAAGTGACTTCTATGAGTGTAAATAGGATATGAATTTTTTCAAATATTGGCTTATAATACTCATCAATAAATAACCTTTTAACTCCCAATTCACCCTTACAACGTTTTAATTTTATGTAATGTCGTCATCGTGGATTTCAAATACAAACGTAGCAACAACATTTCATCCTTAAGGGTTGATTTTTAAAAATTGCCAAAGCACGTATTTGATTAATTTCAACAACGAGCAACCTTCGAGTAAATCCGAGTACAAATAAAAGTATACTCCATGGAAACGTTGCAACCACTTTTCATTTCAATAATAATATCAAACGGCATATATACGAAGTTTCAAGTAAATTCAATCACAAATAAAGTATGTCCTAAACAAAAATTGCAACACCTTCCCCCCGACCCTTTGGAGGTTGAAATTTTTAAAATGTCGAGATAGGTCTTTCAAAAATTAAATGTGAGACCATTAAGGCCAAGTTTCAAGTAAATCTGACAACTAATAATATATGTTCCATTTAAACATTGCAACTCCTCCCCCAACGGGATAAAAAGTATCCTATGTCCGTCTCCTGGTCGTAAGCTACCTTCCCACCAATTTTCAGCCAAATCAGTTCAGCCGTTCTTGAGTTATAAATAGTGTAATTAACACGACTTTCTTTTATATATATAGATAATAATCTGCTCTTAATTAGCCATGAACAAAATAGTCGAAAATATCACTTTTCGATTAATTATTATAAAAAAATAAAGATACGACAAATGCAAGAAGTCGATCGACATAAATGCTTAACAATGAGGGCCATTTATAAAGTTTCATCTGACTTAATTAACTTCTTTAAAAAATAGAATAACCCATTATACAACATTCTGGAACTAACTAGCAACTAAAATCTTTAAATAATAGATGGGAGGATTGTTTTGAGCCTACTTTTGGCATCGAGAATGCTTTCGTTGAATCAAATATCACCAACTTTAACCAAAACTACTGGAAAAGAATGGACGGGTTTAAATATCTACATTCCAATGTATAGTTGGTTGCATATACCCTAATAGCAATTTTTGTTTGACGTGTATAATTGATTGCATATACATACATACATTAATGTGTACCTACATCACACACACAAAATTATAGAAAAATGTTAAGGGTTAGCTGTTTTGAGGGTAAAAATTTTAATTCCTAAAAAGTATCTACATAGGAAAGGACATTAATACAAATTGTTAAAAAAAGGGAATATCTTCTGAAACTAAAAACCGCAATTGGCCCAATTATCTTAGATACAGTTAAGCACCAATTATTAAAATATCTAATCATTTAACCTAACCGACGCCACTGGCCCTTATTCAGTGCCGATGTAATAAGTACTTAAAAGCATTATAATACATAAAGATAATCTAATCTTTAGACATGCGCATAAACCTCGTTTACACGAATTAGTGAAAATGCATATTAGTAAGGAACATATTTGTAAAGTTAAAATTATGTGTCTGCTTTTTAGTACAGATGCGTTTACTTACGTGCATTTTGTTTCCATTTGTTACAACTATTTTAATAATTTTTTATATTCGCTGGAACACTAGAATTTGATAACTTCTCTTTTTAAACCATTACCTAATATTGTTTTATATATAAATAGACTGATGAGGCACACCGTTTTACTTGACTCAGTGGCGTCACTGAGAACATGTCAAAACATAATAATAATAACATACAATAAAATTAAAAACGTACTAGGCTAAACAGTGATGCCAAATTATAGGTATACTTTATTTACTTTCTCTAGCGACGTGCCCCTTCCAATGTCTTGGAAGCGCGCTGGCAAAATCGTAGGTAGGGAGAAAAAAGCTCATTATACTCTCGACTCTTGTTCATTAAACATACGTTTTCATACAGTACCTGCCAAAAGTTTTGTTCAATCTAGAATAGTAGTGCGAGTCGAAAACAAGCGTTAAAGCCTTTAATATGTCTTCAAATATAAATAAACATCTCGTATATATTTTCAGCAGTAAATGGTACCAATAAAAGCACGTTTGAGCAATGCAATTGTAGTGGATAAAATGGTCAATTTTTCCGTGCAGTACTGTACGGATTATACGCTCCCCACCGGTTAAGAGTTGGGCCGTGAGTTGTCTCCTTCCTTTTCTGGCCTAGTGCTGTTCTTTTCTACTTTGCGCTGATCAAACTGAAGGTCACATCGCCACAGAAAGTAAACGTAGTATAGCATATATTCTGTATCTATAGAATTTTGTAAAGCTACCCGAGATAAAAATGTTCAGTCTCTCACAGTCTCTGAGTGCGAGACTCGAGTCTCCGTCTCTCATCGAGTCTCTCTGGTGTCGCTGAGAGAGACTGTCAAAAAAATTGTTTAGCGTCTCTGAACGAGAGACTCGAGTCGCTCATAGAGAGATCCTCGTTTCGTATCCAGTCTCTGAACGACAAACTCGAATATCTGAACGAGAGACTCGAGTCTCTCAATAAATGGTATCTCGATTGACATGATTAAAATTTTCAAAGTTCAACATATTTCAGAGATTCCGGTCTTTCTACGAGAGACTCGAGTCTCTCAATTTTTCAGTTTTATTCATTTAGTCTCTCTGTGAGAGACTCGAATCTCTGAATTAACAAATTTATCGTTCGAGTCTCTCATACAGAGACTGTGAGAGATCCATAGAAACACATAGGCAATAACTGTGGGACTGTGAAAGATTGTGAGAGACGCTGAAAGACTCTGAAAGACTCTGAGAGACTGAAAATTTTTGTCTAGGGTATTGAATTACCCTCGTATACAGCAGTTCGGCACACATTAAGTTGATTTATGACCGCCTGCAAAAACACCGGCTTTTTAAATTAGAAGTGATACTGTCCTGATTCGAGTCCTACCGTTTCGCTAACACGGGTGACAAGCTTCTCAAAGGTCCTTCCATCTCCGTTGCTAGATTGGGACTGAAATGAATAAATTAGATCTGAATAAAGACAGCATCAGTTCACCTACTGACCGCGAAAGCCTTCACAAATTTGTCATTGTAGATCAGATCAAAAGAGTGATCCTACAGTATACATAGAATCAATAATAAACATAAACGAAACTATTATTTTCTTTAACTTCCCTTGTATAACGAGCAATCTGAATTTAATTGACGACCAGACCGCATGAATCGTTTGGATAATCATTTTAATAGCGAACGATCAATTTATTGGAAATAAGGTATGATTAGGTACACGCTGTAGAGTTCGACTTCTGGTACAGTAATAAAGAAAGTCTATTCATCTAATGGTCACACCCTTAAACTTGTTTATTCTGCACTTTCACTAGAAAGATGAACTACTATGTAGTTTTTTTTATACGAGAGTGCAGTTTTAGAACATCTCTCAGAAAAATACATTCTCTTATACAAACGTACAGATACAGAGATAATGTATGTTCCTGCACCTGTTTAATAACGTAACATCTTCAAAACCATTGTTGTAATAAGAATCGTTAGACCCCTACCAAAACATTAAAAAGACGCGTACAAGTACATTTTCATGCTAACGGTACATTCACTTTTATTTATTAACGTGTGTACACAGAATGCTTTCTTTTTCTAGATTAAGTATAGAAAAATAGAAAGAAAAAAAAATATTTAACGTCAATTTTTGAGAAACGAATAAAACTTTTATGGCAAGCTATAATTCAAACATTTAAATTTAAACCTTTAAAATGTCTAAAACTATTAAGTATTTGTTATTATACGAGGGTGGATTGATAAGTTTCCGGCCTAACCAAGAGATGACGCCACTAGGCCTACCTTGAGGTGACATTCTATAGTACCATCCTTGGATAGCTTGTAGCTATAGTTTCAGCCCGATCTCCTTGCTAGTGTAGGTTTGACAGCACGCTGAACAAGACGCCTCTGTGGTTTTCGTAAAAATGGAAAAGCAGGAAAATCGTGCTGTCATCAAATACTTTTATTTGAAGGGGTTAACGCCGAAGGAAATTAAAAAAGAGATGGACTCAACACTGGGGACATCCTCCCCGTCATATTCAACCGTTAAGCAGTGGGTTTCCGAGTTTAAAAAGGGTCGTGTGAGCACCTCTGATGGGCCTCGCTCAGGACGCCCCGTTGAGGTCACAACTCCAGATATGATCGAAAAAATTCATCAAATAGTGCTGGGAGACCGCAGATTGAAAGTGCGTGAGATAGCTGAGACCTGTAAGATGTCATATGAACGTGTGCAACATATTTTGCACCAACATTTGCATATGGAAAAGCTCTGTGCAAGATGGGTGCCGCGTTTGCTAACAGTCGACCAAAAATTGATTCGAAAAAACATTTCTACCGCAAATTTGTCATTGTATAAGCGTAATCCAAGCGAATTTTTGCGTCGATTCGTAACCGTTGACGAAACGTGGGTCCACCACTACACTCCTGAAACCAAAGAACAGTCTAAACAGTGGATTGGACCAGGGGAACCAACTCCAAAGAAGGCAAAAACAATTTTTTCGGCGAACAAGGTTATGGCTACTGTTTTTTGGGATGCAAGAGGTATTATATACATTGATTACCTTGCAAAGGGTAATACTATCACTGGTCAATACTACGCAGACTTATTGCAACGTTTGAGCCACGAGGTGAAAATTAAACGACCTCATCTGGCGAAGAAAAAAATCTTGTTTCATCACGATAACGCACCAGCGCACACGTCAATCGTTGCGACGGCTAAAATCAACGATCTAAAGTTTGAATTGATGCCGCACCCTCCTTACTCTCCAGACCTAGCCCCGAGTGACTATTTTCTGTTCCCTAATCTCAAAAAATGGCTTGGCGGTAAGAGATTTGCGGACAATGAAGAAGTAATCGAAGCTGTAAATGGTTATTTTGAGGAGCTTGACGAATCAGTCTATAGAGATGGCATTAATAGACTGGAACACCGCTATGAGAAATGTATCAGCCTTGGAGGAGATTATGTTGAGAAATAAAAAAAAAAAATTTTTAAAAACCTTGTTTTTCTTGGTCAGGCCGGAAACTTATCAATCCACCCTCGTATATGCTCAAAAATTTAAATCAGTAAAAGTTGTAAGTACAGTATTATCAAAAAGTTTAAAGATCTGAGCCCTGAGTCGTCGAAAGTGGTTTCTCTGCTCAAAATGCAGAACCTAGGTACTTGTAATGTAATACTAAAGCCCCTCTTGGAAAATATATTATCATTATACATAAATTAATAAAGAATATTCAGATAAATTTAGTTTGAAGATTATTATTTAGTAAAAAGAAATTTGGTCAAAAAAAAAATGGAAGTCATTGACATTCAAATTAAGTGTACCTACTATTTGAAAGAAATCCAGTCTTAACATACAAATCAGAATGTCACTATATGTATGAATCCAATGGGAAAATGCAAGAAGTACAAAAATCTTGTCTTGTTACAAAAAGTATTGACCACTCAAAGTAATGGTGGTGACAGTTTCGATCTCAAAGTAACTTATATGGGGGAAGAACTAGTTTATTTAGCTTTTTATTTAGTTTATTATTTATGTTTATCTGAATTTTAATCAGCAATGTTTACATTCTTCATCCATGTAACTGCAGACTTTTTATCGCACTACACTGTTCGGTAGACACCCATGTTGCCAATTCACGCACAGGACCGGCTTCCGATTGTAAATTATTGTGATTTTCTTAGAAACAAATTTTGCCCTTAACCACACTGCTGAACTCACTGTGCGATTGTTTATTGCATCTAGTTTACAACTTCCAAAACTCGGCACCTATCCATATCTGTAATTAGCTCATCATACCTCAGCAGGGATATTGCTATCCTATCTCTTCTTTTTCTTATTATTCATTCATAACGCCCTTACCTCCTTCTTCTCTCTAACACCTCATTTATAACCTTTTTTATATTCACGATATATTTACACCATCCTCCTATAAAAACCACATTTCGAACGCTTCTAACTTTTTCTTTTCCACCGCACAGACCTGTCCATGTTTCCCACTCGTACATTATGTTGTTCTTGAATCTTGTTCCCGAATTTCTAAATTATCTGATTAAGTGAAAATAAATCAAATTTTGATAACAATTTATTAGCGGTTTATTCGAAGACAAATTGTAGAAATAAACAAATTAAAATAAACATATAGGTATCGGGATAGTTGTCATAAATAAATAAGTGAAAAGGTACCCACGAACAGTCCGAATCAACTAATTGAATGCAAAACACTACACACATTTTTTGTAATTTATACGTAATGATAAATCACAATCTCAAATTGTAGTCGTCTATTATTAAACGGCCAAAATCAAAACAGACACAATGATAAAAGCAGTATGCAGGTAAACGGTTGTGGCACTACTCAAAAAGGACCTCACTGATTGAAATTTCGCTCCATTTTCAAGCCCGTCAGAATTTATCGAACGCGCCCTTCCTGTGTCTCTTGACGCTCTACCATTTGTCATAACAACATCCCTTATTAGAAAGGGAACGCTCTCCAAACACTTGGCATTACCAAAGTGCTTTTGTCCAGGACCTAGGAAATTGAAAAGATTAGTATCATCAACCTCACAACACCACTGTAAATTAATGTACATTAACTGAATTAATTAGTAAACTGAAAATACTGAGTCAGTTAAATTTGAGAAAAAATAAATATATAGCAGCAACACAGAGCAGTAAATATTAGGGAGGGAGTCATCGAGACATCAAAAACGCGATCAACATCATTAAAGACAGTACAACTGTAGGGATAGGTATAGAGGAAAAAAAGATTAGTACATTTGCAGATGACATAGCAGTATTAGCATCTAGCAAGGAGGACCTAGAGATAGCTTTAAATAAAATGGAAGCGATACTGACACATCAGTACTTGTATGAAAATAAATAAAAGTAAAAATACTGGTATGCAAGGGAAGAATTGTAAGGAAAGAGTGAATGTAAGTATAGGAGATGAAACATTAGAAGAAGTGGCTGATTTTAGGTATCTAGGTCTAAGTCAAATAAGTCAAGACGGAAGGAATAGTAGGGATATACAGTAGAGGATGTCGCAGGGTCGAGTCGCCTTCAATAAAAAGAAGTCACTTATGCTCGTGAACGATTAATTTAGAAATTGGACGGTGAACGCTGAGAAAAAGAAAACGTTAGAAGCGTTCGAAAAGTGGTGTTACAGGCGAATGATAAGAATACCGTAGATAGAGAAGGTTAGAAATGAAGAGGTATTAGAAAGAACACGACAACAGAAGACTCTGAGGCATCAGAATTTCGACGAGATTTTAAATTTTACAAAAGGAAAACTAAAGCTAAAAGAGTTCCTGTTTGGTAACAGACCCCTACAAACGGTCAAAGCCAGTAATATACATTTAAAAGGTTTAGTAAACTCCCTTTTCTGTTGCTTTGACATGATCTATTTCAAATATTTAGTAGTATTTCGCCAGTAAAATCTTTGATTAGATTTTAGTCATGATCAGGGTTTCCAATTTACCAAATTCCAAAATCTTAAACGTTTCGTTTATGGTTACGTCTTGATCACACCACCACCGAACGAGGAACCTGTTAACGCTGTGCGACGTACGGGTGATACCGATAAATCCCTTAAAAGAATTGTAACCAATTTTAGTATTCGACCAAAACTCCGCTTCCGGGATTTGGAAACCCTAATCGTGACTGTTCATTGTCAATTTCGTGTACCTTAACAAAATAATCGGGAAAGAAATTTACAATCAATCCCCATTATTTGTGAAAACCCGAAATAATACTAATTTAAAGCACACACGGGAATATTATCTACTACTCCCTACCCTTCCCCTAAAAACACGTGAAAATAATGGTATAGAAAGTAAGAAAAAAAATAATAACCTACCCGATGCGTAAACTGGTATAAAACGATGAGATGTTTTACATTGATCATCGTTTCTTATTACATTGGAATGTTGCTGTAATTTGGCAGGATTGTTGTTCAAATTTTCTTGTTCATCTAATGATTCAACGTGGTGCGTTTTCTGCACTTGCTCGTTTAAATTATTCTTCTGAGCTCCTTTAGTGTTGTGTAGATTTTTCTTGTCATTGTAACGTGAAAAAGCCTCTTCATCCTTTTCATCTTCTTGTTTGACCACATGATCATGATAAGTTTGAGGATGCTTCATTTTAAGACTTGGTACATGTTGAGTACTTGTGCGACGATCCAATAAAATCTTCTCCTTGTTATGTTCATGTGAAACATCTTCATGGAAGGACTGGATGTCCTTTAGATGTTTGTTCGTGTTACGCTCATTTAGGATTTGTTTTCTGGCAATGTCTTTGGTAGGACAAGAACCCATCACGACAATAAGAGTTTGAGACTTTTTGGTTGATTTCCGTGCAGCCATTATCCCTCTTGAGAGATCCGACTTGCAATCATGCAAATCGTTGATGTTCAATCCATCAACAACTATAAGATATCCGGATTGACCGGTTAAGTAGGACTGAAGTTCTGCATCCTGTATTATTTGAAGCAGCAATGCTGCCAGTGATGGTTCTTCAATGATTTTACCGATGTCTTTGGTGTCAAGATCATCTTCCTCTGTAGATCTTGTTTTACCTGAATTATACTTCTTTATTAAAGATAAATCGCTGAACAACCAGGATAAGTTAAGAAGGAGCCTTACAGTCTATGTCAATTTGTTAGAATTGTGACCTTGAAGAAATCTGCGCGAAGATAGAAAGGATACACACTAGGCGCGAGCAAGACAGAAACAGTTGGAACAAGCTTGAACGAGCAGAGCTCTCGATGGGCGGTCTTAGGAGATCGACTAGAACTGTACAGTACTAGACGAAAATGTTTAGCAATTTATTAAAACAAAAATGTATATAAATTAACAACAGAAAACAAAGCAAAAGTTTTATAGGTGTATAGAAAGTTAAGTTAATTCACTTGTTATTATTTGTGGCTAAATTTGCTTTTAAATAAAGCATATTCTTATATTTTAACGAGGCAGTTTAAATAATTTTGCAAATGGTACTGTACACTTTTGTCTAGTTCTCGCTCGATGATCAGCGAAGAAATGAGCTCCGCAGACAAATATGATTGAATTTGGAATTATGCTACGGCGCATCCTGATAAAGGGAAGGGACATATCTCTAACTTCTTGAAACGAACAGTACCTTTTTAGCACCCAAACTACAAAATCCATTTGCTCAAAAATATTTAATAGGAGGTGCTAAAAAAGTTGATAGACTTCTACTGAAATATTTTCTAAAGATCCTGCAGTTATATATATAATTTTATTACCTACCATTAAGGGTATAAAACATGTCGTTAAAAAACGAGTTCTTGAAAGCAGACATCATCCCCAGAAAATTCCAACTGTTTCTTGTAGATGAATCGGTTACTGCATCACTTGTTTCTTCATCTGGTTTTCGTTCAATTGATTTTGGATTTGTAAAGACTTCTTCAGTTTCATCATCAATACTGATACCTCGCTTTGTTCTATGAACATTTGCAAGACCAGTGAAAGGAAAATTTTGATCGAATCGTTCGCTATCGCTGATAATTTCTTTATTTGAAGCACCATTTGATGGATTAGTTTTCGATCCCTTTAAAATCGTTATTTCTTCACTACTTGTTGACTGATGTGGATAATTCATTTTAATGTCGTGTTTTTCAGTTGCAGAAGATGTAAGAACATTAAAAAGGTTATGGAAATGAAGTGGGCTAACTAATGAATTAATTCCGTTTTTGGATGAACCAAAACGGAGTTTTCCTGACTTTTTGAGCGTTCGAGGATTCTCAAGTATTTGATAATTCCTATTTTGGTTTTCTAATGTACCATCTTTATCAGAATTGTCGTCAATAACAAGATTTATGGATTTCTGGGCACCAACTCCATTTGAATCGTGTTGGGAACCAAATGGTTTGTAATGCAACAGGTTATCAATATTCTGTTTTGGTTTCTCTTCCATTTTGATAACACCGCCATTAGTGAATTGCTGACCGTCCACATTGCCTGATTTTGGTTTTATATTTAAATATATTTGTTCATCAGGATTATTATAATATTTGCTGTTGTCATTACTGTTTTTCGTTGAGTGATAGTGATTTTTATCATCTAGTGGAAGTGTTCTGTGAATATATGTTTTTTTATTATAGTCGTCCAGGTTTGAGAGGAAAACATCTGGTTTCTGATTCAACTGAAGATGTTTTTGATTGCTGTTAATTGGTCTTAAATTTACTGAATGAAATTTGTATTTTCCTAAGTTCATGGGACTGGTTTGAAAATGTAGTGGTTTTAAGAACAAATGCGGCAAATCATTTTCATCGAAATTATTGTTTAATCTGTGATGGTTCTCATGTTTTTCAACATTATTGCTTGGTCTTGAGATTTGCTTATGTTCATCTTTATTTGAATATGAAGCAATTTGATGCGGATATTTGAAATAACCTCTTCCTTTGTTCACATGTTTTTCATCACTTTTCGGATGGAGCATTCTTTCAACTTTATTTATATCTTCGTTTTCTTCAGAATTGTGTTGTGGTACTACATGTGAGGGTTTCTCTATCCTGTTTAGAAATTCGTTAGGATAGTTTTTAGTTTTACTTGATCGGACGAAATCGTTGTTTCCATAAGTTTTATCGTTCTGTACGCTGGAACTGACGATTATTTTACCACGAACAAGTGGACTAACCACCAAATTCCGTTTGTTTTGAAAATCTACCTGATATTCATATAATTTTCTATTTTCGTGTTTACCAGGACTGCAAAATATATCTTCTTCTTCCTTAATTAGTGACAAAGTAACTAAAAAAGCAGAATTTTACTAAAATTTTGATTAGAATTGGATGAAATCTATTGCAATTTCAATTTTCACATTAATTAACAAATTTAGATTTTGATGCTATTCTTGTATTTCGGTTATGCTGTCAGGTTAGGATAGATTAGGTTTTGGCAATAATTTCGAAAATATCTGCAATTGTTACAAAGATGAGAAACTGCTGATAGTTGTACTGAAAACAAATGCAATTAATGAAAATACCTGTGGTCATATTTTTAAACGTTTTGGCCCATTGTAGTAAAGAATTCTTGCTACACTGCAGTCTTGACTGACATGCTGCATTTGCATTTTCTGAATTCATCTCCTTGAAGATATAATAATAAATTACAAATTAAGGAACCACAAAATAACACCACCTACAATAAGTACTGTTTGGATGTAATCAAAGAAGGTAAAAACGACAACTACCCTTCCCCTCAATTCTATTACCCGACTGGAATTTTGAGGGGGTTGCAGGTAGGGTCCCTAAGCGGGTAGCCAGACTACCTGTTGTGGATCCCATTAGGTTACCCCTAGGGCAAGGAAGGGGCATATAACGCCTTGCTGTATTTGCGCATCATCAGGAATGCCACGTGTGGCCTTCGCGGGAAAAAATTATTACTAGACTATAAGGCAATCCTCATTTTAGTATCACCACTTTTTTTAGTGAGATTTTAATGAGGAATTTACGGGGAAATCCCTATATCGACATACCCCTCATTAACCACATGAGGCCTGCAAGCTGCATGTGGCATGCCCCACATAAATTCTAGTCGGGTATATCAAAGCAGAATTAATCTTACTTTAGAAATTTATTTATTGTTGGTGTCAAATCAACAATCTATAATAACTTTTGAACAGATTAACTATTAACAGAACTAAAAAACAATAATTTATAATATTCACTGATCTTTTAAGCTTTTGTTAGAACTTTAAACAGTTGTAAATTGATTACAACCTTTAAGCAATTTGTCTCATATTATTTATTTATTTATTTCCACTAAAAGAGTCATAGTGACGCAATTAATGATATTAGAACACCTGATATGCAGAAATAAAGATATAAATTATTTTAATATTATACAATAAAAGAAAAAAATGTTGTTGGTCCTACAGCATTGATTATTTATTTATTTATTATTTAAACTAACTTCAAAACTTTTCAATTTGTGAATAATTATTAGATACTTACTACTTTTACTTTTGCTGCTAAAATAAAGCCTGAACGTTCCAACCAATTTGCAATACTAAATGTGTTTTCCTTTTTTTCCAACATCGTAGTTGCCATGAACAAAATAACATTAACTTTAGAACACTGTTGTTTTTGAGAGTTTCTTGTACTGGAAGCATCTACAAATACATTTATAAGTAAAATAACTGTTACTTCACTTAACAATTATCGGGAATTAAAGTGGGGACCTTTGGCTTAAAGTACAAATGTACCAATAATTTTAAAAAAGTTATTTATAGGCTTAATATTTAATATTAACTACTAGCTAATTTCAAAGTACGTTTCGTCGTTCCCTAGACAAAAATTTTTAGTCTCTCTCCAGTTTCTCAGAGTCTTTCAGAGTCTTTCAGCGTCTCTGAGAGCGTCTCTCACAATCTTTCACAGTCTCTCAGTTATTGCCTAGGTGTTTTTATGGATCTTTCACAGTCTCTGTATGAGAGACTCACAGAGAGACTGAATGAATAAAACTGAAAGATTGAGAGACTCGAGTCTCTCGCAGAAAGACTGGGATCTCTGAAATATGTTGAACTTAGAAAATTTTAATCATGTCTATCGAGACACCACTTATATTGTTAATTCAGAGATTCGAGTCTCTCGTTTAGAGATTCGAGTCTCTCGTTCAGAGACTGAATACGAAATGAGGATCTCTCTACGAGCGACTCGAGTCTCTCGTTAAGAGACGCTAAACAGTTTTTTTGACAGTCTCTCTCAGCGACACCAGAGAGACGGACTCGAGTCTCGCTTTTAGGAGAGACTGAACATTTTTATCTCGGGTTGGTGCGTTGAGCCAAAGGTCCCGGGTTCGATGCCCGGCGAGGGTGTTACAATAGTAACAATTTTTCCTTGAGGTAATTTATCATTACCATCATCGTATGGTCATCAATGGATAAAAATGAAAGATGAATTTTTAAATTAATATTCAGTTTATGTATCGATCGACTATGAAATTGCAATGGTATTTGCGTAAGAAAAGCAAGTTGTTTAATTAAAATTAAATACTTTTTGAAAAGATTATTACCTATTCAAATGCAGTTATTTCCAATCTGATTTGCAACAAGAATGTTTTCCTGGAGACATTAATAAAATTTTCTGATAAATCGATACGTAATTATTACAAGAATGGACAATTTCTCCAGGTGTAAAGTATGTAGATTGTGGCTACATAACCCTTTTCTTCTAATGGAAAATGCTAAATGAAAGTAGTAAATATAGGAAGCCGAAGAAGCTGACTATGCAAATTATCTGCGTCTGCTAATTAGCCTTGCTGGTGTTTGTACGTTAATTATCACTGATAAATGCTAAATTGGTTGCCTTTATTACCCAAAAACAAAAGAAAGACATTCACTTAAAGAATAAGTGATGGAAAAAATGAATGCTGGAGCGGCGCGATCATTTTGCGTGCCCCGCGTAGCGCCGCGATAATACCAGGTAAAATTTGAGCCCGTAGCGCCGCGACTTTAATAAATATGTAAGCCTATGTACAATGGATTTGTTTAATATTGTATGTTTAGTTTATGTATTCAATTGAATAATACTTTCAGCTTAAATTTTAGCGCTTTCCTTTACACTTTATTCAGGCTTAGAACTGGCAGTTTTGTGCAGACAAAACGAGCGTGTTTCGAATTATAAAAATTAAAAACCTTCATAATATGTATAATATTAAGAAGCCTAATTTATAAGAATGCGGAAGTTACATTTGTGTAACACTCATTCTATTAAATAAAGTTACACTATTCTAACTTCTGGGTGTATGTCAATGTTCTCAAGCATTTTTCCAAGTTTTTATTATTCAGGATAGGAAAGAGTGGAGGTACGTGTCCAACCAGTCTTAGGACTGACAACCTTATGATGATTATGATGATCCTTCACTATTTTTAAACTTTTCTAGAATAGTTTTTATTCTTTCGTCTCTTTTTACATATTCAATTATACTTTTGTTTTGAAAACGACTAATTTCACTATTTCGCCTTTGATCACAGGGTATATCTAGATGATAAATAGATTATCTTGGACCCCAAGAACATTGGATAATTGTTATATGTTTCAAACATTCTCCCTCCCTGTCACATATTTTACACTAATTTGCTGCCCTAAATTTTGCTAGTACGTTTATTTCTAAATACGTTGGCATTCAATTCTCTTGCCAATCTCTTCATAAAATTTGCTTCAGCTCCACCACATAGCTTGACTCTTTTACTTTTCTTAGATCCTATTCGCTTAGCATTTTCATATATCTTTTTCTTATCAATTCTCCTATATTGACCCCTTCCTTCAACCGCTCTTTCACCTGCTCCTACTGATTTTGAGTACAGTAAAAGCTCTTTATTCGCGGGGTATACGTTCCATAAATATGCCGCGAATACAGAAACCGTGAATATGGAATGATAGTTAGTATGGAATCATAGGGGATACGTTCTAAGGTTCCAAAATAAAACCTATATGTATCAGAATAAAATCAATTTATTGAGAAATTCGCAATTAAAATTAATCGTTATAATCAGCTTTAGACAAGGGTTTAAAAAATTTAGTGATTTTTTCTTGTTTTCGAATTTGACCTTTTAGAAAAGTCACCTTGGCACGAGCCAACAGTACTTAAAAGATGCCGATACGTTGAAAAATAACACCGAATCCTTTTCTGCTTACTCGGTTACATCTTTTATAAAAGCTCCCTGGGCACGTACCAACAGTAGGTACATAGCCGATACATTAAGGGGATTCAGTAATGCGCCGTAGAGTAAAAACATGATTATCGGTTCTAGATATCATAAGTTTAATGTTTGGAACAGAGGTTTGAAATTTTGTAGTAAGATAGATAAAGCTTTATTCTAAAGCCTGTCGAAGGCCATTTTTTAATTTTTTAATTTCTATTGAAAATACGTGCCCCACAAGAAGCATCAACTTTAAGCACTTGTAAAAGCTTTTAATGACCATATTATTAAAAAACAAAAACGTATCGAGTTAGTGTGAACCTTTGTCTATTAGCTTACAAAAAATCAGATATTTATCTCGTAGCGTTAAATCACAATGTTTATAATAGAAACCCATGTTTTCGTAAAAATTTACACTAGGCATGAGCGGTCTATTGCGGTCAATCCCCTTAATAAATGACACCGAATCCTTTTCTGTTTACCGATTGCATCCGGGAATAATGAAATTTTTAGCCGCGAATACGGGAACTGGGAATAATGAAAACGCGAATAAGAAAACCGTGAACAAGAAACTTTTACTGTATCTTCAATCTTCTGTCATGCATGTCTACTTTCCGTCGCTATTTTCCTTATATTCCCTTCTTCCGGCCTTCCCAATTTCTCCTCATATTTTATTACCCTCTTCATCGCTTCTTCCCACATGTAGTCTTCTTTCTAATTCCAATACTCACTTGATATATCTACGATATAAAACCTCTATCTCTATTACATCCGCTAAATAGATCGTCTCGAACCTGAAGAACATTGGATAACCGTCCATTATTATTAAATACCTGCCATTTCATTTAAATAACTTTTAGAGGTTTCAACCTTCCTCTAAGGCGATATGCTGACTTTAAAATGTTAACTTCACACTTTAAATATTTTAATTTGTCACATAGTTCAATGGTAAATCACCAACGTTTCGTCCGGTTGGTCACAGACTGAAAGCGTCCTCAGACTTACTCGTTCTTCATTCGTGCTCATGTTATTGAAGTAGTAGTCCTATTGAAGATGTTTATAAACGACAAAATTACGTAAATCTATTCCATCCCCTAAATAGACTGTCTCGTACCTGAAGAACATTGGATATTCGTCCATTATTATTTAATGCCTGCCATTTCGTTTAATTAACTTTTAGAGGTTTCGACCTTCCTCTAAGGCGGTATGCTGACTTTAAAATGTTAACTTCACACTTTAAATATTTTAATTTGTAACATAGTTCAATGGTAAATTACCAACGGTAAATTACCAACGTTTCGTCTGGTTGGTCACAGACTGAAAGCGTCCTCAGAGTTACTCGTTCTGCATTCGTCGAAATGTTATTGAAGTAGTAGTCCTATTGAAGATGTTTATAAACGACAAAATTACGTTTTTAAAGTGGTTACCTCTTGAGGACGATCTTTCGTCCTTCACGATTATTTATTGTTTTATTCATAGACGTATGTATTGTGTAACACACCCACAAGTTGTGCGACAGCTGTCTATTATTGTTTAAAAAGTTTGCATACTTGGTCTTTTTAGATTGTTCTCGTTATTTATCCTGCTTAGCAATTTTATTGGCGGTAATGTATGGATTTATTATAAATTGGATCTTTCTGAACTTGTTAAATTGCTGGTAAAACTTGTTCAGATTGGAGAATTTCAGTCTTGTGTGGGTGCAGCACAACAATTCAAGGCAAGCTGCTCCAATTTCGTTAGCACAATAGCAGTAGTTCAGCAGCAAATATTACATAAACTTTATTTTAATTTTAATTTAAAATGGGACGTCGACGTATTCTTCTGAAGATCCAAATGACATTTGAATTTTTATACTTTTACCGCTAGACACAATTCTCGCATTGACATTGTTTACGATTAAAGAAACTGAATACTGATACGACATTACGTTCTGTCTTCGCCGACTACTTTCTAGCAGTTTTATTTTATAAAATATTGACAAAATTTTGAATAGCGTAGTGTTCTATATATTTGTGACCCTCAGTTCGTAATATCTTTGTAGCAGTGGTAAAAAGTCATTAATATATAAATTTTGCAATTTTGTAATACGTTTCAGACGGTGTCTTGAAAATGTAGTACAAGGTTATCATGAGATTCTTTGCGAAATTCTAAAAAACATTTTCCTTTTCGGTTTTTCGATTTGGTGTTAGGGCTTCGCACGACACGACAGTAGGCGAGAGTATCAAAAATCTCGTCTCGGTCTCGTCAACTCCCAAAAAATTAATTTGCTTAATTCTAAGTAACGATAATAAATATTATATAAACCAAATAATAAATAATAAATAATTTATTACAACTACATATATATTTATTACGCTCTTATACAAAAATATTTTTACATGTACATAAATGTAGACCTTTTTTAATTTTTCGAATAAAAACTTCACAAAAAAAAATTTAACGAGAACAAAAACGAAACTCCCGAGAGTCTCGTTTTCCGAGACGGCAACGAGACCAAAGGAGAAAAATCTCGCTCTCGTGTGAAGCCCTATTTGGTGTGTAATTACTGAGAATTTAATAATAGTCCAGTCGAAAGAGAATTATCCCAACATAAATTTGTTACCGGACGGGAGTTGTTCCTAGTTGTAGGCGGGGAAAAGTTAAGTATCCCTGTATATTTTTAAACTTCGAAAAAGTGTGCGTTAACAAATTGGGGAGGTCCAAAGCTGACAAAAAACAGGTTTTTAGATCTAGAAGGAAGGGTATGCCTTTTAAAAAGAAAAGTTTCAAATAAAAATTGTGGAGAAATGAAAAACCTTCAATTTGAGCCCCAATACGATCAATTTTGTCAATTGGTTATTGCGCAAATCCCAAAAAATCGTCAAAAATTGCCATTTGTTGTATATTGATTGTTTATGGCAAAAATGACTTTTTTAGTGATTTTATCGCATGAAAATGAAAAGGTTTTTAAATTTGGAATCAAAGATAGTTTCTGTGGGCGTAAATTGGTCAATTTGTTAGTAAAATATTGTTAATTGTTTATCCCAACAGACATGAATAATTATTGCCGTAACTTTTTTTTGAGCAAACATTTTATTATTTATTGCTGTAAATAAGGGGCTCATTTTTCTCTTTATAAACAATTAGAGCTGGAGCGACCCCTGCGTAACGTACGAATTTTTAACCGAGAAATATGAAAGGGTGACTTCGAAACAAACATTAAATCTCCTACGACCAACAGGAACCGAGTTAACATTTTTTCTTTTAAACATTACAGATTAATTGTTTTTAACTATTAAGAAATGAATTTGGGGGCATTTGATAGAGAAACCTTTTTGTTGTATTGTTTCTAGAAAAGTAGTATTTCTTTTGTTATTGCTAAAAGACCTATCTAATGTGATCAGTATTTCCGGACGACGCAACATAGTTAGCGATGTGAATAAAACATTGCAGGCTGGCGCGCCGCGTCAATCGGAAAACGCGGAAAAAATAGTCGTATATCTGAAAATTTTCATCGGATTGAGCTGTATTTCTTTTTTTAATCTGGGATAACACAAAAAATTATGAACAGTGGTATAATTGGTTTTCAATTATAATTGATACTAGGAACAACTCCCGTCCGGTAACAAATTTATGTCGGGAAAATTCTCTACCGACTAGACTATAATGAAAAATTAAGGAATCGGAGAAAGAATACTGCAAAATACAAAAGTAGGCGCCGCTTTTGCACTAATTGCTTGTAGCAAAAGAGACGAGCTTCAATTGGCTAATTATATCAATCTTCTGTTGCTTATTACTCGGTAAATAAAGATCGGATTAAAAAACTACAAAGGCAAAAATGACTTATTACAATATCATAAAGAATCATACGGCGTATCGTATCGAATTAGAATAATTAATGCATGATTTTAAAACTCTTGCCCTTCAACCAAATCCATTGCGTAGAGATATAACTTTACAATTTATATTTATAATCTTAAACATTGTTGACTGTTGTCAATAATGCAGATTTAGAAATATATGCGATACAAAAAAAATGTACAAATTACATGGTCATCTTGTACATTAATATTATTAAATTATTATACGTTATGAGTGCATCGACTCATTAATGCACTTGGCATTCGCAACTGATCGTTCTTATTACATAGCAAAAGAGGTTGTAGACAGTATTATGTAGGTATTATATTATTGTATAGTTCTTCTCTTATAGGTTAGAAAAGGTCACATAGTGTCATTAGAAGAGATACGGCATTCCTAACATAAATAATAATTTTCACACTTCCATGATGATATATGTTTCCATATTTTTAATAGAGATATAAATGACGTGGAAGATGTCAGGTGACGTAGGGATATAACATTTGGATTAGGCATTTTTGTTAGGCAAAGCCTGAAGAAAAATAATGTGAGGATCTTCAAAACTTAGTGGTTAGAAAAACAAATAAGGAATGTAGGAAACGTTTCAGTTTAAAAAAACTAAATTATAACGATAATACGCCTGAACGGTTAGGTAGTAAGACCAGTGAGATACTAGAAGAGACGGAAAAACTTATAACAGGGATTTAGATATACAATGGGACTGTATTAAAACATACATATATAGGTAGATTTCGTTGCTGAGAATATATTGGGTTTTAAACAAAATGAGATTGAAAAGCCTTGGGTATCAAACGAGATTATAGGTTTAATAGAGGAAAGAAAGAAATGTAAGGATAGGACAAATAAAGAAGGACGATAAAGTGGGAAGTTATTCGGAAATGACTAGATAATAGGTGTTTAGAAGTAGAGCAAAAGTTTGAAGTAACTGAAAATGTGTGGTGTTACCGGCGAATGATTAGCACACCGTGGATAGAGAAGGTTAGAAATGAAGAGGTATTAGAAAGAGTAGGAGAACCGAGGACTCTATGGAAGTCAATAAGAAATAGGCGAGATAGGTTGGTAGGATAGCTTCTCAGGCAGTCTGAGACATATTAGAGGCAGAAACGGAATTAGGAGGGGTAGAGGTAGACCTAAGTTAGATTTCTGTTAGCAAGTAGTTAG
Organism: Agrilus planipennis; assembly: GCF_000699045.2. Classification (NCBI taxonomy): domain Eukaryota; kingdom Metazoa; phylum Arthropoda; class Insecta; order Coleoptera; family Buprestidae; genus Agrilus; species Agrilus planipennis. The sequence continues at coordinate 1,999,628 of NW_020439030.1, forward strand.
GAATATGAGTTGTTCTAGTTTTAGGGAAATGTGATGATTAGCTCAGGGTAGGAAAGAGTGGAGGTGTGTGTCTTAGGACTGACGACCTTATGATGATGAACTAAAACTGGTGGTTATGATATAATTAAAAGGGTTGATTAAGAAACGAAAGTAAAGTTTCAAAAAAATACGTATTAATAGTTTACACCAATTGTTTCACCAAAACATTGGCTTCTTCAGGTGAAGATATTCTGATTAAAATTGCTACAAATTTAGCTTAAATACTAAGAGTTTACAAATTTTATATGGCGAGATTAACCAAAGGGAGGGATAAGGTAAGAATTTAAATTTTTGAAGGCAAATTTAAATTTAATAAAGGTGAACTATTTACATCAGTTTGATTGTTTAGTTGGCAATTCTTTTAAAATTTGAAAATTATTACCTCAGGATAAGAAAGAGTGGAGATGTGTGCCCAACCAGTCTTAGGACTGACGACCTTTTAATGATGATGACTGACTCTACAAACGGTTAAGTTGCACCGTAACTGACATACTACGTGTACGTAACAGCTTTTCCGAAAGTTTTTATTCAATTATACCAGAATGACGTACAAAAATGCACTAAAGTTAAACATTTTGTACTGAATAATAAAAACTGAGGGATTTCCCCGCAGCGGGCAACGCTATCCCCGCTAAAGCTCGTCGGACGGAATCGACTTTCAAATTATGTTTATCAATTTATTGTACGTATTATATGTATATACCTTTCAAACTTTCTCCAAAGATCTTCAAGTATAAATGAGCAAAAATAAACAATAAAATAGTGAATTTCATATTAGATATGATCCTCTTCGTGTTAAAAATAGTACAGATGGTATTGTACGCGGTTCCGTCATGCTCCAAAATTACATCACCTTCTCATGGTATTGTCAATTTTCACATTAACTGGTTATATTTAAAATAAAATAGTCTTTGTACAACAAAATTAACTTTTGTCAGATTCTATAATCTATGTATATTAAATAAGCAACATATTTAATATTTAATTTGACAGTGTCAATATTAAATGTCATCATAAGGTACTTCACTTCACTATTATCACAAATGGTTAGGGATGTTCGATGTTCTGGTTTTTGGAGAATGTGAAAAAAAGAGTGGAATTTTTTTTTATGTTTTCGTGGAAGAGGGGAAATCTTCAAAAGACACCCAGCGGTCTGTACGACTGGATAGTGTCGGATTCCCGAGGAAGAAGTCCTCGGACCTACCGACTAAAACCCCTCTACCTCAGGCCGTTCTAGGACCAATGAAGGCCCTCTTCAGCCGGGAGTGGAAGTGCATCCACCATCCTTAACTATTTGCGAACAATAATCTAACCTAGATTTGCCTCTACTCCTCTTAACTCCTGTTTCTGCCTCTAATATGTCTCTGACTAGTCTTTCATGCCCCAGAAGATGTCCTACCAACCTATCTCGCCTATTTCTTATTGACTTCCATAGAGTCCTCTATTCTTCTATTCTTTCTAATACCTCTTCATTTCTAACCTTCTCTATCCACGGTATCCTCATCATTCGCCTGTAACGCCACATTTCGAACGTTTCTAACCTTTTCTTTTCCGCCGCACTCCAAACAAACACCTTTAACAATCTTTTTCAATTTTCTAAATTAATCGTTCGCGTCGTCCTCTGCTTTATATCCCTACTACTCCTTCCATCCTAATTTATCTGACTTGCTAGATACCGAAACTCAGTCACTGCTGCATCATCTGCAAATCTAAGCATACCATTCTTTTGCCCCTGTATATCGACCCCTACAGTTGTACTGTCTTTAATAATGTTGATCGCGTCTTCGATGTATAGATTAAAAAGTAGCGGCGACAGTGTGCATCCCTGTGTGACTCCCTTCCTAACATTTACTCCTCTACGTTTTCTGCTCCAGCTCTATAACTGCTTGTTGCTCTTTGTACAAACTATGTATCACTCTTCTATCTCCATAACTCATGCCTACATTTTTAAGTATACTTAACATCTTGTCCAAATTAACATTGTCAGAAGCTTGAATATAAAAGTTAGAGGCTAATTAATTATTTATCTGATGATTATTATGTTTTCTAAAATGTATTTCTTGTTTGTATCATCAGAAAATGGTAGAAAATAGAAAAAAAAGACGTTTGCAATTCAAAATATGTAATACTTAATTTTCTGTTAAAGTAAGTACAAGTTTTTAGAATTTACAACGGAATTGGGTATTTTTGATCATTCACTATTTTACCGAACAAGGATGTTTACGAGCACATCTTTTTTGTCATAAAAAAGTTTAGTAGTAATTTTTCTTTCTCAAAAACTTGTTACATCCGCGTATTTGACGATCGTCTTACAGAATTTTGAGAAAAAAGCTAATAAATATGTATTAAAATTTTGTAACCGGCCACTTTGCGTTCCAGCTATTGTTTCACGAGGTTTTTTTTTTAGCGTTCACGTACTGAGCCTTCTTAATTATTTAGCAAAAGCAGCATTTCGTCATCCAAGGAAACGGTAAAGGTTCGTGTGCTAGTAAATCCCGTTTCAGAAAATCATGTGATGATGACAAAATGTTATTACGACGATGACGTCTTCAGTTTCTCCGGTCATATGATAAAGTGACCTGAAGACATCACGTGCTTTCCACCTTGTTCCCTTCTCCAACGATCCCTCCTTGAAGTCTGCTGGGGGAAAGATGTTACATTACTAACGCAAGTAGCACTCGGACTGCTTAACACTTACGATTAGCGAAGAAGCTAACAACAACACCATTGATCATCAGCTCCGCGATTCGCACATTTTCTCATTGTTGCGTTCCTTCCAATTAAATTCACTTTCTTCGAGTCGTATCGAGCAACACTTGCACACAGTTCGGTTGTTTCTCGCTCGTCTAGCAGTTGTTTTCTTGTGGCTCGGCGGTAAAGTCGCGTGAAGCAGGAAAAGTGTCGAAGGATTGCCGTGAAACTCCGCTCTCTCGTGCTCGGTTATGAAGTGAATGAATCTTGAGTTTTCACGTGTGGTGTTCGCTGGCTGATCCGAGAAAGGAAAACAAAAGTAGAAATTATAATGCACGGGCTTTGGTAAGATAATTAGCACTCTTTTTTGCCGGTGAATGACTCTTGTTACAATCTAAATATTTTCTTAGAACGGTGAACTAAATAGTACATATTAATGAAATTGATGCACAGATGTATAATGAGTAAAATGAATTGAAAGAATCTTAAGGATGTTTGGGAGGTACAATCGGAGACAAGGAATTTCATATTAGATATGATCCTCTTCGTGTTAAAAATAGTACAGATGGTATTGTACGCGGTTCCGTCATGCTCCAAAATTACATCACCTTCTCATGGTATTGTCTCGTTTTCCGAGACGGCAACGAGACCAAAGGAGAAAAATCTCGCTCTCGTGTGAAGCCCTATTTGGTGTGTAATTACTGAGAATTTAATAATAGTCCAGTCGAAAGAGAATTATCCCAACATAAATTTGTTACCGGACGGGAGTTGTTCCTAGTTGTAGGCGGGGAAAAGTTAAGTATCCCTGTATATTTTTAAACTTCGAAAAAGTGTGCGTTAACAAATTGGGGAGGTCCAAAGCTGACAAAAAACAGGTTTTTAGATCTAGAAGGAAGGGTATGCCTTTTAAAAAGAAAAGTTTCAAATAAAAATTGTGGAGAAATGAAAAACCTTCAATTTGAGCCCCAATACGATCAATTTTGTCAATTGGTTATTGCGCAAATCCCAAAAAATCGTCAAAAATTGCCATTTGTTGTATATTGATTGTTTATGGCAAAAATGACTTTTTTAGTGATTTTATCGCATGAAAATGAAAAGGTTTTTAAATTTGGAATCAAAGATAGTTTCTGTGGGCGTAAATTGGTCAATTTGTTAGTAAAATATTGTTAATTGTTTATCCCAACAGANACATTCTTCCAAATTTTTATTTGTCTCGTAGCGTTTTGACATAGGTACCTCCAAAACATCCTTAAGAAAAGTAGGGTAATTTAACTTTTACTAATAGATTACAAATTGTAATTAAATCGAATTGATATTATATACCTAAATATGAATTGACAAATACAAATAAATATTAAAACAATGAATCCAGAATTGACGAAAAGTTTCAAAAAGGAAGACGCTATATAGAATTGTAGCTGAGCAAAGGTTGAAAGTGTGCTTAATCAGTGGCCCATGATGATATATGTTAGTAGATGTGTTAAAATATATAAAGTACAATTTTTTGTAAAGTTGGAAAAGTTATGACGAAAGTGTAGCTTTTGACCACCTGTATGACCGCAGTTCCATCAACATTTTTTAACAAAACTTTTTTGGAATTGATAAAACATAGTGTAAAAAGCACAAAAACTATGTGTGCGAATAATAAAGTTCAACTAATTTTAATATTAAATTTCTCGAAATATTTATATGAAAATCCATACACATATACCTATTCAAACACTTTGAACCAGAATAAAGTTTTCAATAGTCAAATTCAATTTTATTTGTAACAGTGAGAGTCATTTATCTATACAACATCATGAAAATCATTTATTAGGAAAAAAGCATTGAATTCAAATTTAAACAATAACATATAATAAATTTTTAAGCATGAACAAGTCATTTTATGTTTGGATTTGTGTTTTTTCATACAGGAAGTCTCATTCAATCGGATTCTCCAGATTTTCATTTTTCGAAATTTCAATATTTTCTTCGTTAAAAATTGCTTTCGCAAAGAAATTTTTGCTGACTGCCATCCATAAAATACTAGTGACGAAGACCATCAATAGCATCTTCAATAACGAATTTGAAAGTCAAAACTTTTTCATAACCAAAATTATCAAAACTGATCTTATATTAATATAAATCTACCCCAAATGTTTAGATAAAAATATTGTTGAACCAGCGGTGATCCAGATGGTTAAATATCACACTTCCATTGTCTATATAAAGCTATCGGTATAGGTATCGATTTTCAAAATATTTTATCTTACCTAGTATCTACATCACCATGGGTCATCGATTAGGCTCACTCGAACTTTCGCCCAGACACAATTGTCTAAGATGTTTTACCCTTTTCTATATATGTATACGAAACACCAAACACTCCTGGACTTATTGTATCAAAACCCTTACTACATCTACTAAAAACTTGTTTTGGAATTATCAAATGAAGTTACTGACGAAATTAATTATGAATTTATAATTTAAATCGTCCTGAACGACTCACCTACTCAAATAATTAGATTGAAAACTTAAATGAACTATTTATTAAATGTTCCCGAAATGGACTGTAGATAAATTAACTGTTTTGATGGTTAACTCTTCCTGAAAAAAGAAAAAGGCTTTACAAACTTTTATCAATGTCTTTTTGGTAAAACTTGAAACTTCATTGCAGTTTGCAATTATTACTAAATCTACCAACAGAGATGAAAAAGGTGGTAAAATTTGTATCTTTAATAAATAATCTGACAGAACTTATTATGTACTTTAATCGTAACTATGTATGTTAATCTGACGTAATTCCATTCCTTACTGTCCTAAATCTAACTTTGTATTTCCCTAAGACTGTAACGTACCACGTCTTTAATAATACATATGATTTTTGCGAACAATAATCTAATATAGATCTTTCTTTGCTTCTCTTTCCTCTTGTTTCTACTTTTAGTACCTACGTGTCTGACTAGCCCTTCATGCCTCTTCCTATCTCTTTTTGTACATATTGTCTTCTACCCTCTGTTCTCCTACTCTTTTATGTAAGGCCTAATCTCCGAAACTACTCATTCGATTTAAAAAATTCCATCACCAATATCGAGAATAGACCTTCAGGGTAAACATTGGATGCATATTAGTTTGTTAGAACATAAGGGCGCTTCGTAGAGACCAATTTTGCAACGTCAGTCGACGCAAAAACGATTGACCTAATGCGTTTATTGCTAACACTGTCCTAACGGTAACAGATATATAAATAACTCTTATGAAAAAGTTTACAAAAAGTATATATGTATGTATATGATAAAATTAATTCACAAATTAATAAAATATAACTCTTGTAAGTGGTGACAAACTGAATTTCAAGTGGTTTAACCAGCGGCCTCGACTGGTAAACCATAATTGGTGGTCTCATGGTCTCATTCTTCTGAATTTTAAAAAATAATAGGAATAAGAAGTTTCCTTGAATAAGAAATATTAAAATTTATTAGATAAAGAGATTAAGTAGTTGAATTCTTCACAAAATCGAATTTGACAGATATATATCGTACAATTATTTACATAAATTCACCACAAAATCAAATTTTGCTTATATACCTACATCGTACAATTAGTTATATATTTATTATTTTGTCTTTATAATATGATTTGTATTAGATAAACGCTTTAAGCCACAGTCAAGAACAATTTTGCTAATGACTGCAGATATAGTACAATTATTATTAAATGAAATTCACATTGTTACAACTAATGAACATATCATCATTAAAAATCTATTATAGGTATAAATTAATATATTGCATGGATTAGTGGATATATTATTACCTGTACAAGTACTTATTTATGTATTTCCGTTAGGCATTCTTATGACTTCTGAAAATTGTAGATTAAGCTTAACTTATTGGTGTTGCTCTTCTGTCCAACAAAAATTACAAAAAAACTGTAATTCTTAGGAAAAAGTAACACTTACAATAATAAAGTCATTAGAAAGCACAACAAAGACTTCGCCATAATAACAATAATAATTAGTGTCGAAGTTATTTGCGGCAAACGGTATTTAATGTGTTATAGCATGCGTGAAGAAAATGCAACCATTTATGTAAGTGTTTAATACGTGGGTTCATGTACGTGTGCAAGTATTCATATGAATTAAGTAAGAAGTCCACAAAATCATGTCAAGGGTAATGACTTATGCATTAACGCAGAACACAATCAATAACTGCAACGGTGCTAAAGTTAGAAGCATCAACGTGATGAGTCGATTTGTCATTAAAAATCATCTTTGACATTCCACTAACAAATCGACCGTAAATGGTAAAGAAATGTAACATTGAATCGCCAAAGTAAAATTAGTTACAATGCAAAAGTTGATGTAATAGGATAAGAATTACACCAAAAACGTTATTTATGTAAATAAATCAAGATCGTGTAAAGTATGTAAAGGTAAACGTTTGCTAAAGATGATATTTGCTTGAAATAGTTCTACTAATATCGCGCTAAGTCATGCTGTTACATGCAACTTGATATATTTTCTCATAACTACTATTTTAAAGCTAAAAAACCGACAGACAGACACATGAGTGATCCTATAAGGGTTCGTACGGAACCCTAACCCGAAAACCAACTTAACATTGTAGTTTAAAAGAAACATGTTCTCTCAAACATTCAAACTGCAAATGTTTTGTTGAAGGATTTACCACGTTATGTTCAGACCATCCACTTCTTATTAATTTCATTTGTAATCTACAAGTAAAGAACTATTTTCTGTATTTTTTTTCAAAATTTTAGGTTCGGTAGTTTCGGAGATAAGCGATAGTCAATTTTAAATCTATTTTCTTAAGTAACATTAAAACGATTTATTTTAAAATCATAAAATTTGAGACCCTTATAACAAGTCCTTTAATTTGATATGTCACACGGTACAGTTTGCAAAACTTTTTTTTTTTAATTTTCTATTGGTCCCCACCCAAAAATGACCCCCGTGTTCGAAATTAATTTATTTACGTTATGCATCCGTGTTCGGGTCACAGAAATTCATATATGCACTAATAAATTTCAACTTGATCGGCTCTTGACAAGCGGACAGACAGACACACGAGTGATCCTAGAAAGGTTCCGTCTTTCATTCGGACGTAGAGAACCCTAAAAAACGTTGTTAACGATTTGTATACATCGGGCAGGGTGAATTTTAAATTCGCTGTGGATTTTCAAATTTTAAAAGAATTACCACCCGTGTACCAAAGAAAGGTTTGTGGCTGAATCGTGTCTTAACACGTACATTGTTGAGAACAATCTGGTCAGATAACTCAGACTTGCATGATGACCTATTAGAACATTTTGTTTTATTTTGCGCAACGATTTATGTAAATATCTACCTATGTAAAACTGATAGAAATACAAGTTGTGGTGTAAAATTTACCATATCATTGTACGATATACTTTTGAAGACATGTTTCCACATTCGTTTGGTTCATCATAATCATATCGTCACTTACCGTCTCCAAAGGAGATAATTTCGGAGGTCCTCCCATAAAAATCGTCCACGTCTAGCGTTTCGATATTGTTAGTGGTTTTCGCACTCGTGCTGAGTATTTCCTCATCTTCCTCCTGAAACTTCCAACTGTCCTCGGCCCTGGAAATGGTTTCCAGAATAACGTCCCTGGGAAGACTGTACGTGACATTGGGCTTGTGTTGCAGCCCCAATTTCGACAAAATTTGCCTCTTGATCGCCTCCAGTCGTAGATTATCACTTTCGGCCTTAAGATTTCGTCCGNATTTACGCTATGCGTCCGTGTTTGGGTCACAGAAATTCATTTGTGTACTCAATTCCAACATAATCGATCCAGTAGATTCGGATTAAATTAACTGTGACAGACAGAACACGAGTGATTCTTTAAGGGTTCCCTTTTTCCATTCGGACGTGCGGAACCCTAAAAACTGATGCAATAAATTTATATGCACCTACTACCAGTATTGATCTAATCTAATCACTGTATTAAATTGTATTAAGTCGGAATCAAAATTTTATTATAATTGTTTTGATGAATATTCGAAATTTTTTAATAATCCTGTTTGGGAATGATATACGTAAAAAATAAATAAATGCTTGAATAAGATTTGTTTTTCAAAATTGACGAAAATTATTTTTATTACCCAGCGTTCCTTACAATTTTCATTATTGATTGTACTCCATTTTTCTTTCTTTTTAGATTTTTTGCATCGATAATTTAGAAATTAGAAAGGACACGTTTTAATGATGACATTAAAAGCAAATATTTCGCAAGGGTTAAAATCAACACGTGGTAAATTAATTTTTATTACATTTAAGAGGTCTAATACGTGTAGTGAATCACGTTGCCACAAAAATGAAATTAAACTTCTTCGGGTGTCCTAAATAAGCTCAAATGACTAGCCATTGTCAGTAATTAAATAAGGTGGTTTTTCGCAAGTGTGTATTTGCAAGGCTGCAAAACCTCACAATTTCTTAATAGCGTCAACTTATTACTGCACTTTAGCGTGATTTTTTTAATTTTTGTGAGCTATAGTAATTCAACAATAAATTTATTGTATTTCACAAATTTTGCAATAATTTCGTTTGAACGTATGAATTCTTGTGAACTTTAGTAATTTAAAATGGCAGCTGAATTACGAAAAACACTCGAATGAGATCACAATACATTATGTTTATTAACTGTAGGTGAAATTGGTGTACATAGATATATATTACCATTAAAATTTTTGAAATGAATTTATATCGTCATTAGAAAACATCTCAACTTAAATGAATTTTACGAGATGTACTGGAGGTTATCGCAACAGTGTACGGGTGCGAAACATGGGCGATGGGCGCGGCGGAAAAGAACAGGTTAGAAACATTCGAAATGTGCTATTACAGGCGTATGATAAGGATACCATAGTAGGAGAAGGTTAGAAATGAAAAGGTATTAGAAAGAATATGTGAACAGGGGACTCTTTGGAGGTCAATAAGAAGTATAGGGTTGTTCGGAAAGTCATTTCGTTTTTTTTTGTGGAAATGAAAGACAGTTTTCGTATAATAAACAAATACTTTATTAAATTATATATTGACCGTTCTGCCATCTTTCTGGTAGTAGCATAATTCCACGCTCATAAAATTTTTGGTCTTTGCTGGCAAAAAACTGATCGAGGAGGTTTTTGACCTCCTCATTTGAGGTGAAGGTTTTACCGTCTAAAAAATTTTGGAGTGACCGGAACAAATAATAATCCGATGGTGCCAGGTCTGGAGAATATGGTGGGTGTAGCATTGTATCCCATTCAAGCTGTAAAAGCTTTTGGCGAGTGACCAAACTTGTGTGAGGTCTCGCGTTGTCTTGGTGAAACACTACACCTTTCCTGTTGATTAGTTCTGACCTTTTCTGTTGAAGTGCATCATTCAGTTTGTCCAGCTGATGACAGTAGACTTCCGAATTAATCGTTGTGTTATCCGGTAAAAGCTCAAAAAAAACGATTCCTTTAAAATCCCACCAAACAGACAGCATCACCTTTTTTTGGTGAATATCGGCTTTGGAAATGGTTTGAGCCGGTTCATCTTTTTTGCTCCATGACCTCTTGCGTTTGACGTTGTTGTATACAACCCATTTTTCGTCCCCAGTGATGATGCGCTTCAAAAACGGATCATTTTCGTGACGTTTGAGAAGCGAATCGCAGACGTCAATGCGGCGACACAGATTTCTCTCTGTGAGAACATGGGGAACCCATACATCGAGCTTCGAGGATAATCCCAGGCCTTTCAAGTGGTCATAAACTGTTGAATTTGATAAATTTAACCTCAATCCGATCTCACGTGTTGTTATTCGCCGGTTCACATCAACTAATGCCTTTATCGCGTCTTTATCAGCTTCAACCGGCCTTCCCGAACGTGGTGCATCTTCGACATCAAAATTGCCGGATCGAAATTTAGCGAACCAGTTCTGGCACTGGCGTACTGTCAACACACCTTCTCCATACACATCAGTCAATTTCTTTCTGGCTTGAACAGCATTTTTACCCTTTCTGTAGTAAAACAGTAAGATATGTCGAAAATGCTGCTTATCGCTCTCCATATTTAAAAGGGCACCAACCAAAAACTACTGCGTAGAATTAATTGGAATTTTTCACACACAAGCTGTGAGCTCTCAAAGCATATAAAAATTATACGGCTTAGGTAAATGTGAAGTTGGGTGCAAAAGAATACAATTAAATCCTCTGTCGGGAAAAAAGGAAATGACTTTCCGAACAACCCGATAGTAGAAATAGGTTGGTGGAAAGCCTTCTTAGTAATAAAGGGCAAGTTAGAGACATATTAGAGGCAGAAATAGGAGTTAAAAGAAGTAGAGGTAGACCTAGATTAGATTGTTTACATTGTTAAGGATATAGGACGTTCTAATTTTATAGTTAAATGTAAAGTTTAGCTCAGGATAGGAAAGAGTGGAGGTGCGTGTCCAGTCAGTCTTAGGACGGGGATAGAAGTAAAGTATTTGTATAAGCTTAGTAAAATTAAATCTACACTCATTCCCTGCCCGGAAATTTTGCTATAACGTTTCTTTCCTTCCCCTATTCTGCATTCCAATCCCCTTAACAATCTCTCTACAAAATCTGCTCTAGCCCCACTACGTATGTTAACTCCTCTACTTTTTTTATCCTTTTTCCTTAACAATTCCCCCATCTTTTCAGATCATCCTCTATCATAAAACCTCTATCTATTTTTTACTCCCATTCCCATGCTTCCATCCCATAAAACACCATCGCTCCTCACCACTACATTAAATAACACCAATCTCCTATTCCAATTATCCGTAGCTTCTGACCTAACCTTTAACAACACGCGGTACTGGCTTTGCAAAATACATAATTCAAAATAATCCTACTTCGCCTTCCTAAATTGACCCCGAACAAATTTTTATAATTTACGTCATATAAAACGACACATTCAGCACCTGGTTGAGTACCATATCTTGAATCAAGATTGCAACTTAATAAACCATTAAAACGGCGGCAGTTGTCACGCATGATTTGAAATACCTTCATGGCATGATGTGCGTAATAAAATGCAGATGTTCCATACCACTTTCATGGTTATTTCGTAACAGTATTTGAACTCGACATAAGTAAAATTTTACGGGAGCTACTCCGAGAATTATATTACACAATAAGAAAGAAAGCTGTTTTTCAAGTAAGTCTGCAACAACAAGCAAGAGAATTGCCTTCTGGTAGGTAGGTACAACCGGAACCACGAGATATGTGACCTCTACCATTCATAAGTGCTTTTAGTAGATCAATTTATTAGTCAATACACCAGGTAGTGAAATCCATCGGAGGTCACTATCAACGTATTCTTGTAGTAACTAATATTATGTTGTCATTTGAATTATTTTTATCGTTTTAAGAACGTTAATATCAAAGTAGGAGTGGAAATAGTTTGAAAAGATTGAAAAAAGTTCTACAGCAATCGTTTTATCTATAAAACTATAGCTCTATAAATCACAAGTATCTATTCTCGTCTGCAATTTTGAATCCATCCGATGGAGAGAAATCAAGGAAATTCTCATCTGCCATTTTGGATCCATCCCATGGAAAGAAATCGTAGAGAAATACCCTCTATCAGATGTTATTGCAAGCATGTAATTTTTACGGATAATACATATTACTACCTTTACGATTATAGTATATACTATGTCTCCCTTACCTGATGTATCCAAAAAAACGGACGGGAATCCTTCCTTTTATAGAACCCAAGAAAACTGACCCCTCAATAGAATTCCTCCAATTTATCTCATCTAAATCTAAATTACAAGTAATAATATAACGATAATACAGACTTGGACATATCACTTAAGCAAGAGCTTCTGAAGATGTCGTCTTCGAAAGTCGACGAAACTTTGATGATTAATACTCCCTTTTATATCATCATCATCATAAGGTCGTCAATCCTAAAACTGGTTGGACACGCACCTCCACTCCTTCTCGTCCCTGAGCTAATCTTCCCATTTCCCTAAAACTAGAACATCCCACATCCTTAATTATTCGCGAACAGTAAGATCTAGGTCTATCTCTACCCCTCCTAACTTCCGTTTCTGCCTCTAATATAACTTTGGCTAGACCTACGTGTCTGAGAAGGTGTCCTACCAACCTATCTCGCCTATTTCTTATTGACTTCCATTGAGTCCTCTGTTCTCCTATTCTTTCGAACACCTCTTCGTTTCTTACCTAACCTTCATCCACGGTATCCTCATCATTCGCCTGTAATTCGTACGCTTCTAACCTTTTCTTTTCCGCCGCGCCCACTGTCCATGTTTCGCACCCGTACAACGCCGCTCTCCAAACATACATCTTTAACAATCTTTTCCTAATTTCTAAATTAACCGTTCGTGAGCATAGAAATGACTTCTTTTTATTGAAGGCGACTCGACCGTGCGCTATCCTCTGCTTTATATCCCTACCACTCCTTCTGTCCTGACTTATCTGACTTCCTAGACAGTTGAAATCAGCCAATTCTGCTAATCTTTTATCTCCTATCTTTATATTCGCTGTTTCCCAACTTTTTCTTCCCTTGCATACCAGTATTTTTGTTTTACTTTTATTTATTTTCATACAATGTAGAACTTTTAAAATCCTCCAATTTATCCTATCAAAATCTAAACTACGGGTAAAAATAGAAAGATATTACAGACTTCGACCTAATATCATCCGAGGAACAGCTCCTGAAGATTTATTCTTGGAAGTCAACGAAACGTTGAGGATTAAAGGCCTTGTTAAATGATACCTAGTTATATCAACGATAACCGCGAAAACTCGAATCAATTTGAGTGTTGGCATTGTCCTAAAAGTAACAGTTCATCTAACTTGACTTATTTTAATTTAATTAATTGTAGTTGTAGTGAACTTCCTGAACAGAATCGTTATGTTCTGTATAAATATACGATCGTGTTTGAGCAACAATTAGTCCTAATTATCAGAATTTTGCCGTAATTGGAAAAGCGATTATGTTAGCTTTCTAAACAGGAAAGCGAAAGTGAAACAACAACATATTCGACCCATGTGACTCCTCACCTCATAAACCACTTGATTCGTAAACGAAAATTGAATTAATTTTCTAATCAAATTTAAATTTATTACTTGAGTGCCGATTTTTAAATTATAAATAGCAACTACCAAATATTTTTATTGGTTTTTAAATTCACTGATGAGTGATGAATATATTTCCGATAATATATTACTTAAATTTGAGAAAGTACATTCTCAAAATGAAAGTCGCTGATTTGTCAATTTATTGTGACGATAAATCAGAAAACTTTTAAGCACATTCATGTTAATTTCTAATTGTTTCTTTTTCGTTTTTGTGTAAGCACTTATTTTTGATTGAATACTCAGGAATACGTTTCTAATTGTTAGCATCATTTTCTATTACGAAAGATAATAATAAACATCTAAAACAGTAAACGTATAAAAAACTATTTAGAATAAAATTTGTGGATCCATCTTCGTAATAGGTGCAAATATGATTGAAACTATTGTAAGCGAGATATTTGCGAAAAATCGATTTTAGTAATCTTTGACCTGATACGACATTGTTATGTGACTTTTGACAAAACTTTTAGAATGCCAAAATAAAGGTTTGTACAATTTTACAGCGTATTATCTCTCATTCAGAGATTGACCCTCTTTTTTGACTTAATTGACTGTACCTATAATTAAAATTAACTTTTAAAATCTCTCAATATGTCAAAATTTAACGTTGTTAATTAAAAATTCTGATTAAACGACAGCATCCTTGGGATAGAAATTAGGCGCCTCAGTTAGTTCCATCCTTTAATTAGTCGTATCACCGGAGGAGATATCTGCACCATTTCCATTACAAACATTCATACGCTTAAACGTTAGTTCAATAGCAAGTAAGCACAATATTATTAATCTTGCAACCACTTAAAATTAATTTTCTTTATCTCTCGGGAACAGTACTGTTTTTCTAGATAGAAGGCACCCTATATCCTTCTCTGTACCCCTGACAATGTGTGTACAAAATTTAGTGATTATTGGGCGAATAATTAAGGTGTGAAATCGTAATGAACAACATCAACAATGAAACAAATTCATATTTGTTAAATATTTTAAATGTTAGTTTAAACATTTCAACCTTTTTATTTTCTATTTTTTTTTTGTAAAAGTGAAACTGGTTTTTGGCAAGTTTGCAAGTTTTTAAAAATGTAAAATCTTATTACATCCGTGGACCATGGAGTAGGCGCGGATTAATAAGAGGCTTTCACGATGAAGAAAGTGAAACGCTGTTTTATTCGCGTATGTCACTTTCTGCAGATAAAGTAACGTCTGTGTGAGCCAAAACAAATAACAAAAAAATGGCATAAAGTATCTGCCTGTCACAATTGATGCGAATTCTTTCGGCGAAATTAATTGAGCTCCGAGAGAGCACAGAACAAAAAAAAAGTGTGCTCGATGGCATGAATAATAATACTATTTATGTGGTATACGAATATATACGTCAATGACTCGACATCTTTATTTTTATTTAAATTAACTCTCAGTCAGTTAGATTTCGCTCATAAAAGATCATATGATGTCTGCCAACAGTTTCTAATCGTAAAAAAATAGCCAGCGATCGACATAGAAAGGAATCCCAATGTTACTGTCACCGATTCCGAATTTTACAAATTAATTTTACTCGAATTATTATTAGTCGGAGACAGATTAGAGGCAGAAACGGGAGTAAGGAGGGGTAGAGGTAGACCTAGATTAGGTTACTGTTCGGAAATAGTTAAGGATGCGGGTTGTTCTAGTTTTAGGGAAATGCGAAAATTGGCTCAGGATAGGAAAGAGTAGAGGTGCATGTCCTACCAGTTTCGGGACTGACGACCTTATTCACAGTTTCCTTATTCCCGTTTTCATTATTCGCGGGTGAAAAAATTGTAATCCAGTTCCTGTTTCGCGGCTAAAAATTTCATTATTTACGGATGCAATCGGTAAACAGAAACGGATTCGGTGTCATTTATTAAGGGGATTGAGTGTGAATTTTTCCGAAAACATAAGTTCCTATTCTCAACATTGTGATTTAACGCTGCGAGATAAATGTCTCATTTTTTGTATGGTAACAGACAAAGATTCACACTAACTCGGTACGTTTTTGGTTTTCAATAATATGGTCATTAAAAGCTTTTACAAGTGCTTAAATTTGATGCTTCTTGTAGGACACGTATTTTCAATACAAATTAAAAAATTAAAAAATGGCCTTCGACAGGCTTTAGAACAAAGCTTTATCTATCTTACTACAAAATTTCAAACCTCTGCTTCAAACACTAAACTTAGAAATCTAGAACCGATAAGCATGTTTTTACTCTACGGCGCATGTATTACTGAATCCCCTTAATGTATTGACTATGTACTGTTGGTACGTGCCAAGGAAGCTTTTATAAAAGAAGTAACCGAGTAAACAGAAAAGGATTCGGTGTTATTTTTCAACGTATCGGCATCTTTTAAGTACTTTTGGCTCGGGCCAAGATGTAGCCGAGTGGACTAATTTCAAAATTCAAAACAACAAAATCACTAAATTTTTTAAACCCTTGGCTAAAGGTGATTATAACGATTAATTTTAATAATAGTTGCTTTTTGCCTAAACTAATCTAACCGTTTATTTACTTCATAGAGTGATAGGGTCCAATCAATCATGCATGAAGTCTCTTCAAACTTGTCCTTATAGAGATCTAACGATCTTATACTCAATAGTACCTAACATTATGTGTAGAACAAGCAGGATAAATTTTCTGATGAGTCAATATCTATCGATACCTGCAATATTTTAAAACGTTGATAAGATGTTATCTGTCAAAAAATTTATATACATTTTAGGCATGTAAACAATATTAATAAATGACATTCATCCTCATCAGCACGCCCTAGGCAGTCACCGATCAAAACATAGGTTTTCCGCAAAAGCGACTTGATATTAGTAGATACTTTTGTAAAGTCCTTGATTTAGCTGTACCTTGACATTATATCAACTCGCTTTTACGGGACAACTTCAGTTTGCGTGCTGATGGGAACTAAGTTCGAAATCGCGATTCACGTCTGCTACATTCGATAAATCATTGATGAAGGAATATATCTGTCACAGGCCGAAGGATAATAAGTTGTCCTTCCTTCTTAACCGTACAACCCTAAAAGAGCAATTATATTTATTACTGACATGAGCTAGACAGGGGAAATCCCCCTAGAGCCGAAAAGTGCGTAGTATGTGGCTCAGGGAGTTTATTGTATTAATATAATGTTATTGTGTAACTAAATTTTTGTAAACCTACAATTGCCCGGTCCTATCTGAGCTTAAGGGTTCAAATTTATACTTATCCTCTACTAGATGCCAAATTTTAACGAAACCAATAACTAACCTAATGATTTGATCCATTTTGAATGGTTAAAAAAAATCCAATCTTTATCTTTGTTGATTTATTCTAATGTCTAATTGAAAGTGTTTAAATAAAACGTAATTATTCAATTTGTTGTTTATTAAAAACCTTAAGAGTCCGGTACTGGCGGACTGCCCCAACATCTTTTTAAAAAAGGCAATTGTGACCCAGGCATTTGTATGCAACTGACAGAAACTTGAATGATTTATCTTTTATGACGGAAGATACAAAATAAACATTAGCATTACGAGTGAAAGCGTATCTTTTGCAAGCAATCCTTATAGAGAGTGTGTAAGTATAGGTACGTATGTGTATTTTGCACGTACCAACTTATTGTTTTTCTGTGCATGCAGACACCCATTATACATTATTCGTGTGTGTGTATGTGTAAATTTACCTGAATGCAATTACATAATCCTAGACACATAATGGTCGATAATAATTCCCTTGTTGTTATACGTATCCATATTGTTACTCAACAAAATCACGTGCAATTTGGAAGTATCTAATTAATATTTTTTTTTTGTTTCAAACTAGTCGTTATTACTACTATATAATCGGGGTTACGATTGCGGTTTGGTGTTTTTAAAACTTCCTAAATCAATTATTGCATGCAATAAATGTACTAAAAGCTGTTTCAATTCGAACTTGCAATTAACATCAAGATTTTAGTGAAACATCGTGGATATTGTAATGTTCGTGGGTTTAACAAAATTGACTTCTAAGACTGATAACGACAAAAACTATTTATTTACATTACTTATTAAAGAACTTGAAAACACTATTTTATTATTACTAAACTTAGGTTATGAATTATTCTATTTATTTACACTACTGTTGATATATCACTATTCACTGCGCTATTTATTTCACTGCCATCACTATCAATTTATTTCTCGATTCACTTCTGCAACGGTCAATTTATTTATTCTTCTTTCGGCGATCGTCTCTTCCTTTAAATACTCTTTTGTTTACTTTCGGGAACCTTCGAGAAACATCCGGATAGTTAATTTTTTATTGAACGGTTTAACTGCTTTCGCAGAACGCAGGTACGACACACACATTTACAAATACGGCGCACATGAAGAAATGCGCCCGCGGGTAGTCGGCGAATCGATAAGCCGTTCACGCACACGTGTACCCGATCGCACACAAACACACTCGTGCTCGCTACAATATTATTACAATAAGAACTCATATCTATATGGGTATTGGTAAATTGCCTCCCAAGGATAGGATGAAATACGGCTTGAATTCTATTCCATCAGACTTGGAAAATATTAAAAAATATGGTGATTATTTAATAGACAATTATGTATCAGAGAATTGTTGAATTCCTCTATATGTTTGGACTGAAAATTCAGCAGAACTTACTCACAATTGAATCGTTCAACAAACATTTTAAGGACTCCTTCACCCTTTTTCAAAGCTCATTCAAATATTTTTATTTTTATAAAACAGCTTTAAGAATTTCAAACAGATACTTACATTAAAGTTCATGTGACAGATTGTAACTTAAAATTATGTATGTTTGTATTCTATTTTTTCAATTTTAATTAACCATTTTCGTTTTATTCCTTATCAACCGGGACCCAATTTAGTCATAAATATCAGGTAGCTAACAATTATGGAAGGCAATTTGACTATAATTAATCCTTACCCTTTAAAAGACTAGCCTCAAAAAAGGCCGACAACTGGTGAGAAACGTTAGCGGTTGCTTTTTGAAAAATAAAACATTCAGCCTCTTTTTGGCTTTGATTCACACATTTGAAACAGAACTTGGTTTTATCCGTTCTTTCTTCAGTCATCGCAAACAAATGTCATTCAAATTTGGTAGATAATTATAAACAAACCTCTTTAATATCCTACAATATTAGTGTTTATTTTTCAACAATAAACCATTTACGACCCTATTGTGGTTCAGATTTATTTTCATTATACTAATTGTAAGAAGAAAATAAATGAAATCTATGCTTACAGATACCGCAGCTAAAGTTATAGTGCGGTTATGACTAAATTGGTATTTAACTTTTATGAGATCCTTACCGCAGGTACTTGCACTATTTAATTGACGGCAAAGTCTTTCTTGATAAATCTCAGGTCCGTATTGTAAAAGTGTATCAAATATATGATAACAACTATCTACTGTCTTCGTACACATTTCTAAGACAAATATATTAAATAAAAACATTTACTTCTCTACGTTGCTGTTCCAGCTCTATAACTGCCTGTTGCTCTTTATACAAACTAAGTATCACTCTTGTATCTCTATAACTCATCCCTACATTTTTAAGTATATTTAACATATTGTCCCATTTAACATTGTCAAAAGCTTTTTCTAAATCTACAAATTCCATGTACGCACTCATTCCTTTTTCCATCATGTTTTCTATTGTTAACAATAAAGCTGGAATACCCTCACGCGTTCCTCTATTTCTTCTAAACCCAAATTGATTATCCCCTAATAGTTTTTCCGCCTCTTTTCTCATCCTTCTCTGTGCAGTTCTTGTTAAGAATTTGACGGATAGGAAGTTTAGCTAATTGTTCTAAATGTCTCGCTCCTATCGGCGCCTCTTCTTTTAGGTATGGTTACTACCACGTTCCGTTTATACTTGGTGCTTTCCCCGTCTCGTAAATGTGACTAACTAACTTAAAAATACGATCTCTAACATCTTGTCCTGCATGTTTTAGAATTTCCCCCTGTATCCCATCTACACCCGGCTCCTTATTATTCTTTAAGTTTTGTAATGCTACATCGAACTCTTCTCTTATTATGGGATAATCTAGCTCACCTATCTCCACACTATCTCACGTCTCTAATATATGTCTACCTCATGGCCTGCGCATTTCCTCATTTTCTATCAAAATGAGCCTGCCTCGTGTACCCTATATCTATAATATTTCTGTTAATTATATTATAAGTCTCATCCGTTTTACCTACTTCAAGCTTTTCTTCTACTTCTTTACACCTTATATCAACCCACTGTTTCTTAGCTGCGCTACACTTCCTAATTAGTTCCCACTGTATAGCCATATCTTTTTTGCCGTTCTTCGTCTGTCCTGTTTTTGTATTTCTGCCTTTCTTCTATTAATCCTACAATCTCACTGGTAATCCAGGGTTTCCTACTTTCGTTTTGCTTAAGACCTACTACATCTGTAGATGCTGATTTTAGGCACGTTAGATATGTCCTTGTCATTTGTTTCTCCCACCTGCTTTAGTATTTCGTTTGTCTTTATACCTAGCCTATCATGCGTTTCGTTACATTTTAGCTATTCAATCAAGACTTCTCCTACTGACAAAAAACATNGCTTTATATCCCTACTACTCCTTCCATCCTCACTTATCTGACTTCCTAGGTATCTAAAATCAGCCACTTCTTCTAATTTTTCGTCTCCTATCTTTATATTCGCTCTTTCCCTACTTTTTCTTCCCTTGCATATCAGTATTTTAGTTTTACTTTTATTTATTTTCATACAGTACTGATCTGTCAGTACCGCTTCCATTTTATTTAAAGCTATCTATACCTAGCTCCTTATTGTTCTTTAAGTTTTTAATGCTACATCGAATTCTTCTCTCATATGGAATAACCTAGTTCATCTATCTCCACACTACCATATATCAAGAAACAATTTCTCTCAAATACAAATTTTACTTGAGCCGGACCTTAACACTACCTGTTGAAGTACAAAAGACATCCAAATTATTATATTTGCCTACATCAGGGGCTATTGTAAACCACTTTTCTAATGATTTTAAAATTTTGTAAAAATATTTTCAATGTTATTCTACTGTCCCACCTCGCTTAGTTCTGTTCTGATGTACTTTATGCGAAGATTTCCTCAATATATTCACACATAATTACCTGAATGTAACGTACCTATGCGTCGAGATAAGTATATTGCGAAAGAGCTAAAATGAAAACACACATGGAAAGTGCTCTGCTGCTAGAAACAATAAGAAGTTACACCATACAATCACTTGATTTTGACGTAATCTATGTATTAGTATATATGTATGTAGTTAGTCGGCTCGAAAGTTCACCAGTGTATCACTGAATATTTACCACCCGCACCTTCCCACCACTACCATTATTACGTATGTGATGTCTGAACATGTACCCAAAGTGATACTGAGTATCATTCAAAAAGTTATGCAACAAATAATTTATCATATACCTATACCTACCTGCATTTCAGCAGTCATATTTAATACGGATGTGTAGTAATCCAGTGTGATACATACCAGCAGTTAATAAATATTCGCGGTAGGTAAACTGTATAAATTGGTAACACGACAAGGAAGTAAAAACTGATCAGGTGCGAGTGGAATCGCACACGAAAGACTCATTGAAGATCTCTGAAAATTATATATCGTATGTGAAATGTAGGACCTTTGTACATAGAGGATCCCAAAGCACATTTGCCAACCACAAATTTTCAAGTGTCTTGGTTTTTCATTGCAGCTAAAGAAAATTGCAGAAATATGCAATTTCTGCATGAGAAAAGGGAAAAGCATATATTAAGTCATCTACACCTATAAGTATGCACCCCAGCTTTATGTACATTGTTCAATACGCACCTAAGAATGCACGTACAATTATTAAGTCATGTTTTTATGTTTTAAATGCACGTCGAAGAATGCATGTGCATGTATTAAGACATCTACATCCGGGAGTATGCACCTTAGCTTTATGTACATTGGCTAATACGCTTCTATGAATGTACTTACAAGAATTAAGTCATCTACCCCGTCAGTATGCGCCATAGATCTATGTACATTGTCCAATACGCGTCTAAGAATGCACGTACAAGTATTAAGTCATGTTTTTATGTTTTAAAAAGTACATGTCGAAGAATGCATGTGCATGTATTAAGACATCTACACCCGGGAGTATGCACCGTAGCTTTATGTACATTGACCAATACGCCTCTAAGAATGCACGTACAAGTATTAAGTCATCTACCCGGTCAGTATGCGCCCTAGCTCTATGTACATTGTCCAATACGCGTCTAAGAATGCACGTACAAGTATTAAGTCATGTTTTTATGTTTTAAATACATGTCGAAGAATGCATGTGCATGTATTAAGACATCTACACCCGTGAGTATGCACCGTAGCTTTATGTACATTGGCCAATACGCTTCTAAGAATGCATGTACAAGTATTAAGTCATCTACGCTAGTGAATATGTGCCCTAACTGAATTTACGTCTTAAATATACGTTAAAAAATGCATTTACATGTATTAAGTCATCTATACCCGTGAGTATGCACAGTAGCTTTATGGGCATTGTTCAATAAGCGTCTAAGAATGCACGTACAAGAATTAAGTCATCTACACCCTTGAGTATGCATTGTAGCTTTATGTATATTGTCCAATACGCGTCTAAGAATTCACATACAAGAGTAGAAGAGTTTTTTTGCCCGTTGTTATTTTCCTGTGGTAATTTCGTCGCAAAATGTAAATTCTATACATTCGTTTGATCTTTTATGTTTCTCACTAAGCATTAAACCCCTGTTCGTGACAAACAATGAAACTTTGTCCACATCATTTCTTTAATAAGCAGTTGTTGTTGACCCAACCGGGACAT
Organism: Agrilus planipennis; assembly: GCF_000699045.2. Lineage (NCBI taxonomy): Eukaryota > Metazoa > Arthropoda > Insecta > Coleoptera > Buprestidae > Agrilus > Agrilus planipennis. The sequence continues at coordinate 2,022,351 of NW_020439030.1, forward strand.
TATTTGACGTTCATCAATTTTGTAACAACGTGATTGTTGTTGCCCGAAGAGCAAGTTGCATCACTGGACATCAGGTATGCTTCATCACGTTGATATTAATGAACAACTATTTTTGCATAAATAATTAATGACAGAATGAATAGAAACGTCCTATTTTTTTACTTCAGCTAAGTACCAATCGTAAGAAGTATGTAGTAATAAAACACGTAAAGCGATACTCTTGAACAGGTTACAAAAGAAAATTCAACTAACGATCTTGTAACTACGTTAGACGTTTCGTCACTGCGTGCATTAATTTGTTTTATTGTTTATATAAACTAGTGGCGGTTATTCTATGATATCACACGGGTCATCCGTAAAACTTTGTAGATGACCCAGGAGTTTATTGCAATATTGGCATATTATGTAAATTTAGACAGAGATATTAAATAATCGATCGATAATAATAAATTGCATTAATAATGTTTGAATATGTCAAAACATTTATGAAAAAACTGGCTACTAATAGTTGTAGGTAACTTAAACCCTTAAATTGCCGAATTCATTCTTAAGACCCCATATAAGTCGTTTTTAGACAAATCAGATTTTTTTGAATCCTAGCAAATGGTTTACTTTTAATGTAAATCGAATATTGGGATATTAACTAAAAAGTGCTGGTGCCCAAATCTATGCCAGCCCACTCATGATTGCTTAATAAAAGGTGTTGAAAATAGCCGAGTTCCAGATCGAATAATGGACTATTAACTAAAAAGAAGAGGTATTGGAAAGAATAGGAGAACAGAGGACTCTATGGAAGTCAATAAAAAATAGGCGAGATAGGTTAAGCAAATAGTTAAGGATGTGGGCTGTTCTAGTTTTAGGGAAATGCGAAGTTTAGCTCAGGATAGGAAAGAGTGGAGGTACGTGTCCAACCAGTCTTAGGACTGATGACCTTATGATGATGATGAACTAAAAAGTGCTGGTGTCCAAATCTATGCCAGAAATCTTTAACTCCTTTTATTTTATTTTACTTTTCTTCAGATTGCACACCAAAAGTTGAAAATCACTATCACTATCACTATGTATGCTTATATCTTTAAAACTACGCAACGGATTTTAGCGCGGTTTTTTTAATAGATAGAGTGATTCAAGAGGAAGATTTATATGTATAATAAATACATAATATAGTAGAGAAACACTGATAATTTTAGAGGTTTCTAATGTGATGTCGTAAGTAAACCCTACGAGATAGATCAAAATAATGTACCACAGTATTGTACATCTTGAAAAGGTCTACAAAAAAGTCTTTTAGAGATAACCCACAATAACCATTTTTTATCCTTTACTTTTTATGAGAAATAATGGCTTATTTACGAAATGATTTTAAGCAATACAGCATTAATCCTTACCCAATTAAGTACTTTTAAATACATTGTGCATTTAATATAGATCAATATGGCTCGTTACAGCATGTAATTTAAATGAATATTTTCGAAGATATTACAGATTTAAAATGCAGGGACATGCGGTTGCAACGGTACCGTTTGTATTGTCTAATGACAAAAAAGCTGTAAATGTTGTATATAAATACATTCAGTAGTATATTAAGTATCAGCATTGCACCCTTGCGAAGCTGGGGCGGATCGCTAGTATATATATATCTGGTCAACACGTTTCTTGCAATGTTTGGGCCACATGTGACTATGAGCAGCTAACACACTGATTCATTTTAGAAAACAATGGCTTATTAGATAGTAATTTACCTTGGCAATTTTTCTCTTGACTGTCTTCGTTTGCATGATTTGCTGATTCACAAAAGCCTTTGGTGCCGAAATACTTATTCAGATATTAGGTATTACCTACATTAACATCGATTGCTAACCAGATCAGTATTTCAGAAATAATTACTATTTTCTTTACCTCCAGGAAAATACCACTTCCAGACATTGTAATTAGTGATTAATACGAGGAAAACCTACATACTGTGGTCATTTGTTTTAAGTGACACAGTGACAACATTAAGAGCAAAGTTCTATACTTACTGAACAAAGGAAATTGTCATTAGCCAACTAATAATAAATAATAATGTAAAATTTAGAAAAATTTATAAGCAAAACGTTAATGAAAAAAACTCATTTATAATTATTGATTATTAAAAAGAATAGTATAAGGTCTTGTCAGTAATTTATACTGTTGCAACTACCATCAGACGCATGACACAATTTTGATCTTATTAGCTCTCATTAGCACGCGACAGTCAGTCTCGATAAATCACTAACCAAATCGAAGAAGCTTCTTGAGCGTAAATTTCACCATCTGTAACTGTGGAGAATTATGAATAGTATATTAAGGAATTAAAGTATAATTAAGCATATTATTAGATATTTAAAATCAGTCTTAATTCTGTAATAAGTACCATGCTTTACAGACCCAAACAAATAAAATTAATGCATTTATTAAACAATTAATGGGTTTATGAAGACACAAATACTCATTATTATTTATGTTACAAAATATCAAGAAATTTTAACTAAACCTTCAACCTTTATAATTATTGCTTTTATTTAGTGTTAATGCACTCCTAATTTACAATTAACCTATGTAATTTGCCAAGAATAATTAGCTCGGTTTACTGAACAATTCGAATTGAAATAACAAATTCATTACTTACTTTTTAATTATAATTATTTATTGAAAAACTATTAGGTGCAATTCTAAAAATACATTAAAAGGATCCTTGACGTAATTATATTGAAAAGTGGAATATTTTTACACCCTTACAGACCCCGCACAGTAGGGGGCCAGCTATCGTAGAGGCCCAACGCCTCAAGGGTCAAAATCAAACTAAATAAATTCTACAAGTTAACACCTAAAATTAAATTATAAAGCATAAAAGTATATGACTTTTAACAATCAGGATTAAGCGTGTTCTGATGTTTAATTAATTGTAAATCCTTTGTGGTTAAACATCTTTCTCCTTCTTAAAATTAATTATTAAGTAGTGTTTTATCTGTAGAACTCCCTAAATGACCTTAATGTTAAATATTTTTGTATTTTCCCCATTTAAATTAATTAATTGAAAGAAATATTTTACAATTGACTTTCGCAATATTTTATCGAATAGTTCTTCTAAAATTTCTTTTGAGCTACAAAATTTGAAAGGGAATTGAATTCTCTTGCAAATTATCTTGTCATACTAATAATTCAAACGTTACACAGACCAAAGATTATTTGTTTTGATATGCACATGCTTTTCTTTTTACCAAACCGTTGTCAATTAAAAACTATCCTAACAAATAACTACCAGAGGTAACGTTTGTCTATAAAAGATAATCTAGACACTCTTATTAGCTGACCACAGTACAAAAATAAAGTGAATAAACAACTCGGTATTCAGCATATTAATTAATTAATTTTTAAAGTATGCCATTCAAATCGAAGAACATCAAAATAACAACTTTCACTTTCGATCGCCTCTATTACTGTGAAGGTACCTGTGTGGTATTATGTCCAAAACAAATCATTATCGTCGGTTTTCGTTAGGCGACAGTAAAAAAATTCCGTTAGCATCCTAATCAATTTCTTATAAAGAGTGCCAAGTAGAAAGAGATGTTTGTGGTTTGGCACTGTCACATTCTTTTAAAACTTTCTTTATTCGTGTAATACCGAAAAATACATTTTAATTATACTACTTACTAAATATTACAACTTTCTGGAAAAAGACACTACGATATACAAGTCATAAAGAATTAAAATGTGCTCTAATATCAAATGAATAAATGGAATGTTTACTAAAGTATATTACAATTGTACAGGTTTGTGGGTATTAGTTAGTATCAGTGTTCCCTAAAGTGTGCCAATAATAATCCAGATCCAATTCAAATAATGTGCTATTTTTAAAGGGCGTTCCATCTAAGTCTCATATCTTAGTTTTGGCACCAAAACGACGAGAATCTAATTAAACATCAATTAAGGATCAGGAATGTGTACTAAGGATATTTGAAAATTACTGAGTTCCGAAACACTAAAGATTAATTTCTAAGGAGTGCTAAAAATAACCGAGTTCCAAATCGAATAATCGACTGTTAACTAAAAAGTGCTGGTGGTACGCCAACCTTAGCGTCCCGAGCAACAAGGACATTAATAGGCATTAACTACTACTGAGGTTGCTTACTAAGAGGTGTTAAAAATAACCGAGTACTAGATCGACTAATGTACTAGATATTAACTACCATTAAGCACTCACAGTGACTCACTAATAGGTGTTCAAAATAGCCGAGTTCCGGATCGAATAATAGACTACTAACTAAAAAGTGTTGGTGTCCAAATCTATGCCAGCCTTAGCATCCCGAGCAACAAGAACATTAATAGGCATTAACTATACTCGGGTTTGCACACTAAAAGGTGCTGTAAATAGCCGAGTTCCAGATCGAATAATGGACTATTTACTGAAAAGTGCTGCGGCTCAAATGTATCCCAGTCTTAGCATTCACAACAACATAGATATTAACTAGCTTACTAAGAGGTGCTGAAAACAGCCGAGTTCCACCTCGAAATATTGTGCTATGTTCTCAAGAATGAAGGCTCATTTTTAAATTAACCAGCATACTAACAGATGCTGGAAATAACCGAGTTCCAGATCGATAGATATTAACTACCGTTAAGCACTCACGGTGTCTTACTAATGGATGCTGAAAATAGCCGAGTTACAAATTGAATAGTGTACTAGTTACTAAACTGCTTAGGGTTCAAATGTATCCCAGTCTTAGCATATTAACCTGTGTTAAGCGCATATTTTTATGCCAGCGTTGTATCTAGAACCACATAGATAGCAACTAGCGTTAAACACTCACGGTTGTTTAATAAAAAGGGCTGAAAATAGCCGAGTTCCGAACCTAATAGAATTTATAAAGACGAGTGCTAGGGGTCGATTTTATTCCAGCCTTGACATCACGTTAAATAGTATCATCATTGACTAAGAAGAAGTCCTTAAAATAGTTTGTTAAAGAGGGCTAATTTGCTAACCAAATTGATATTAGTGCTAAATTTCGTCTTACAACTAACAACGAAGTTTTGAAACAATTAAACCTGGATCAGGCTAACGTTAGAACCCTTTAGTAATCACTACCAGTGCTAAATTTAAAACAGTGCACTCATTAGTAAATCATCTAATCGTAAAAAAGTTGTAGTATAAGCTGAATGAAAACAAGAATAGAATGTATTAAATAAAAAGAAAATTAAGTTAAAATTAAAAGTATGCAAATTATGAATCTACTTTATCCTCATAACTTTTCCTAAAGTTATCAACCGCTTGTAGTTGTCCTGCTTAGACCACAATCTCAGTTGTAGAAAGTACCAATTATAATTATGAAAGGAATGGATAATTAATTAGAAACGGAGACCAAATTGAAGACGAAGGAAATGATTAAAAATCAGAAGTGATTGGAAGGAAAGTAAAAAAAGTACAATGATTTTATCCTTGTTGTTACTAACTAAGGAGTTTTGTATGTGAACATATTATTTGAGAAATAGAATAATGTCTGTATGACATTCTTAGTCCCCGAAATATCAAATGAAAATTTTTAAATTTCTTTATCTCCAATAATTGTGAAATTGTGATCCAAAGTTTTCTAAATCAGTCACCAAGTGAAGCAATAATTTTAGTTACTCTGAAAATCCAATTCTGTGCTGGCAAACCATGAAAATGAACTACAATTATAGGATCGCCAGTCATTAGGCTGGTTGGACGCGCACCTCCAGTATTCCTTATCCTAGCATTTCTTTAACACTAGAACATCCCACGTCCTTAACTATTTGTGAACAGTAATCTAGTCTAGATCTACCTCTACTCTTCTAAACTCCTGATTTTCTTCTTGTTATATGTCTCCAACCAACCCCCATTCCTGAGAAAGTCTCTTTTCCAACTTATCTCGCCTATTTTTTATTGACTACCATTTCTTATTCTCCTTCCAATACCTTCTCATTCTAACCTTCCCTATCCAATTCGAACGCTTCTAACCTTTTCTTTTCCGCCTTCCACACCATCCATGTTTTGACCCATACATCGCCGCTCTCCAAACATACACCACGACCATAGAAGTGACTTTGTTGGAGGCAACTCGACCCTGCGCTTTCTTCTGTTTTATATCTCTACTGCTCCTTCCATCCTGGATCATATTCCCTCCCAAAATACTGACAATCAGCCACTTCTTATTCTAATTGTTCATCTCCTATATTTAAAACTATCTCTAACTCCTCTTTTCCACGTGCTATACCAGAAACACCATAACTACTTAAAAATAAATTTATCAAAAGCTTTAATTTGTTATGTATTTAATTTTCAATTCATGTTATGCTTCACGCTTTCAAACCCTGGCTACCGTCGCCTCCTTTATTTTGGCCGAAGACATTAGCACACTGGTAAGTGCTCACCTCTTTTACGGTTGTCGGTTACGAAAGAAAAGAAGTTCGTTTTCTACAGTTGACCCACTGACTGCGTACATATATACATGAAATAATTAAACCGGCACCTAGTATTAGGAATGTTCACCTATTCTTATATGTTTACGTATGTCTGAGTGATCGTGCGCGGTGCGTGAGACGTCAAATGGAATCCTGCATTAACCGGTACCATCATCGACTTTACGAAACCGAATATCTAGACAGTGAGAGTGAAATTGATTAACAAAAACGATTTCGATCCTGTTATGGTAAAAGTGATCGATTTGCATATATGCGTGTATATCTACCGATCGAAGAAAGTTTTGAAAGAGAAAATAAAAGGAAATGAATGTTTGGGACACCACAAGAACGTCACCCAAACGACAATTAACGTTCTCAAAATATTTTAAGAAGATTGCACAGTTGACAGGCGTTTACTACACTACTACTTATGTACATATTAGATATATTTTTTAAGAGCGAGTAAAGTTCTTGGTCAGAAATTTGTCGAAAGTATCACACGTGGACTGCGATTCCTATTTTATTTGACCTTATCATAGGCAGTCTTGATAAATCACAGACGATGATGCTTCAGATATATATGTATGAATTTTAACGTCAAATTAACTCAATAAATACCAATCAAACAAAGTAATTAATTATTTATGTGAAAATTAACTTCCTATCCACTACAAACTACCTCATGTTACTGAGCGAAAATTTATTGCTGTTGTCGCACCCTCTCCGGGAATCGAACCCGGAACCCTTGGCTTTATGCACCACTAAGCTACGAGAGATAACAACAGCAACAAATGTAGTGGACAGAAAATGAATTTTCACATTAATATTTCAATATTAAGCACTATTAAAACTTTAAAAAAACGTCAAAGTTAAAAGTTACTATAAACAGCGTAATAAAAATCGTCTATAGTATAAGGCTACCTTCAATAGAATTTGAAAATATTCAACAAGATCCGCAGGGATGTCCACTTGGTAAACTGAATCCACAGCGTAACTAAATCCACGTGGTAGTTACGTAACCAAATAGAACAGAAATTTCATGGTGCAGTCAGACCTTGTTGAGCATTTTTGAACTTGAACGTTACATATGGCATTTACTATGCTATTCGTAATAATTTATAAAACGCTATCTTTACACAGAAAGGAGAGTATATCTATATTCTGTCAAAACTGTCTACGACGCGCTGATGAGATCTAATGAGATCGAAATAGCAACACGTGTGTGGCGGTTTCGTCAGAAACTGACCATCAGGAACTAGGGTTTATACTCAGGTATATGGCGCAGAAGTTAATAGTCGCTAAATTTACCTAACCTAATTAATTTTCACATAATCTTTGTATTTCGAAGAGATATAGGTACCAACAACGACGTGACATAACGCCATTCTCTTTAACGACATGATAGATCACCGATTACGTGCACCAGTTTTTGATTCATATAAACTGTTAATTATTATGAAAATTTGCATTTTCTAATGCGTCGATCCAATGTTCATTTGTCGGATAATAGTGCCCTACATTGTGCCTAAAGTAGGCCTAATTTGTTCATGTCTTTATATGACAGCCGGTATGATATAATCAGAGATGTGATTTATTTATTCGAAATACTTGCTTTTAAAATACAAATACAAAATAAAAATACGTATTTCTATCATGTATTTGAATACTTTTTTGAGAAAAGCATTTTGTATTTTATTTAAAATACTTCTCCAAACGTATTATATTATCTATTTGTAAAATGCTAAATACATTTTTGTCGTTTAAAATTTTGCTAATATCACCGATCAAACATTATATAAAATGAATGAAAAGTTGCTCACATTGGCCATTGAAGATTTTAGAAGCTTAAAAAATCGGTTGTCTGTACGACGAAAGTTGAACGTGACAACGTCATAAGAAAATACTGATGGAATGGTTTCATTTTTCAAAAGAAAATTTTAATTTTATTTGTTTGATAGATATTTTGTATGGATATAGAGAAGGAGGTAAATGGAAATGTATTATTGTATAGCAGCTGTCCACGCGGACGCATCGCTCACTCAAGTAGGAGAGAGACAGATGTCGAACGCTGCCGAACGCGGAGGCCGATTGTGCCTCTTTGTCGCTCGTTCCGCGCTCTCGCTTGCACTTCAAGCCTTAAATGGAACGCCTCAGAGCGAGGTAACGCCGCATGAGCCATGTTTTTTCGTGCGTGCAGCCGGCTCCATCGAATTATAAGACGTTGTCACGTCAAAAGGGGACAAAGAGACATTCCATTAATGCCTTCTAATTCTTTAACTGAAGAGAGCCCAAAAAATTCTAAACTCCTTGGAAATGGATAATCTAAAAGATCGGATCGATATTGTTTCCCGGGTTCAATGTCATGGTCCATGGAATTTTGAAGTTCCAAATTGATATCAATATCTACCAAATCACCGCTTATTGTACTTTTAGTAAAAAACTAAATGAATTACGACAAAACAGCCCGCAAAAAATGTCGAATTGATATACGACAGCTATGTAAAACTGAAAATTTCAAGATATTGTGGTGTGCTAATAAATGCCTATAATCCAAAATTCTTAGAAAACGATTCGAAAAACTTCATTTATTCAATCAATTCAACATAATTCTGTTAAATCTAACAGCTTTTGAAGCGGTTTCCTCTTTAGTTAATTCAATCGTAATTAATTAAAGTAGTTTGGTAATTTCTCTAATACATGTGGATATGTAAGTATGAAACTGATGATGCATTTTTCTTTGAATTAAAATTCCTACTTATGTTTAGTTCCTACAAATAAATGGCTTCCTTAATCATTTTAATTCATGATTCACGATAACCGGAACTGACAAGGAAAAAGCATCGTTGGGTAACAATGTTATTAAAAATGCATTTATCTTATGACGTCGTCGTATCCCAACTTTATTCATTTCAATGTAAAGAAAAAACTTATACTTAAGCTTCCACAAGTCTATGATGATGCGCTATTCTTTTAATAGAACAAGTTTCTTTAGAAAATAAAGTCATTATGATAAATTACAGTAGCTATTTTATGTATGTAGTAGCGAAATTCATAATAAGTTTCATGTTTTGATAATTTACTATGTGTGCGTGCCAGTGGCGGGCACAAGTACGTGATCACTACTATTTTTCTGTTAATTTGTAGTTATAATAGTGCATCAGTCAAAGACAAGAAGGTCCTAGGTGTCAAAGAAAAGTGTTTCTTAACAAAATTATATCTAATTAGATTCTTAATTGACAAATCTTTCGCCATAAATGAAGTATAATTATAGTTCATTCGGCAGTATTTAATTTTTCCTGTATATAACTTTCACAAACATAACGATAGGAGAAGAAAAATTATAAGAAGTTGCTGATGTATCTATTAGGAAGTCAGATAATTCAGGATGGAAGGAGCAGATAGCGCAAGGTGGAGTCGCTTTTAACAAAAAAAAGTCACTTCTTTGCTCGCGAACGGTTCATTTAGAAATTCGGAAAAGATTGTTAAAGTTGTATGTTTGCAGAGCGGTGCTTTACGGGTGCGAAACATAGACGGTGGTTAAGGCGGAAAAGAAAAGGTTAGAAGTGTTGGAAATGTGGTGTTACCAGAGAATGATGAGGGTATCATGGATAGAGAAGGTTAGAATGAGGAGGTATTGGAAGGAGAAGGAGAACAGAGAGCGCTGTGGTAATCAATGAGAAATAGGCAAATTAAGTTGAAAGACACTTTCTCAAGAATGAGGGGCTGGTTGGAGACTTATTGGAAGAACAAAATTAGGAGTTTAGAAGAGTAGAGGTAGACCTAGACTAGATTACTGTTCACAAATAGTTAAGGACGTGGGATGTTTTAGTTTTCAGGGAATACGAAGTTTAGCTCAGGATAGGAAATAGTGGAGGTGCGCGTCCAACAAGCCTTATAATTGACGAAGCTATACTTGTAGTTGTTTTTCTTGGTTTACCAGCACAGAATTGGGTTTTCATAGTCACTAAAATTATTGCCTGACTTGGTGGCTGATTTAGAAAACATAAGCTAACAATTATTGGAGATAAATACATTTAAAAATTTTNTCATTTTAATTCATGATTCACGATAACCGGAACTGACAAGGAAAAAGCATCGTTGGGTAACAATTTTATTAAAAATGCATTTATCTTATGACGTCGTCGTATCCCAACTTTATTCATTTCAATGTAAAGAAAAAACTTATACTTAAGCTTCCACAAGTCTATGATGATGCGCTATTCTTTTAATAGAACAAGTTTCTTTAGAAAATAAAGTCATTATGATAAATTACAGTAGCTATTTTATGTATGTAGTAGCGAAATTCATAATAAGTTTCATGTTTTGATAATTTACTATGTGTGCGTGCCAGTGGCGGGCACAAGTACGTGATCACTACTATTTTTCTGTTAATTTGTAGTAATAATAGTGCATCAGTCAAAGACAAGAGGGTCCTAGGGGTCAAAGAAAAATATTTCTTAACAAAATTATATCTAATTAGATTCTTAATTGGCAAATCTTTCGCCATAAGTGAAATATAATTATAATCCATTCGGCAGTATTAAATTTTTCCTGTACATAACTTTCACAAATATAACGATAGGAGAAGAAAAATTAAAAGAAGCTGCTGAATTTGGGTATCTAGGAAGTCAGATAACTCAGGATGGAACGAGCTGATAGCGCAAGGTCGAGTCGCCTTCAATAAAAAGAAGTCAAGAAATTCGGAAAAGATTATTAAAGGTGTGTGCTTGGAGCACGGCGCTGTAAGGGTGCTAAACATGAACGGTGGGCGCGGCGGAAAAGAAAAGGTTAGAAGCGTTTGAAATCTGGTGCTACAAGAGAATGATAAGGGTATCATGGATAGGTTAGAATGAGGAGGTATTGGAAGGAGAAGGAGAACAGAGGGCGCTGTGGTGGTCAATGAGAAATAGGCGAGATGTTGGAAAGAAGCTTTCGCAGAAATGAGGGGCTGGTTGGAAACATTAAAAGAAGAAAATCAGGAATTAAGAAGAGTAAACGTAGACCTAGACTAGGACTGTTCACAAATAGTTAAGGAAGTGGGATTTTCTAGTTTTAAAGAAATGCTAAAGTTTGCTTACAATTGGAAATAGTGGAGGTGCGCGTCCAACCAGCCTTATGATTGACGAACCCATAATTGTTGTTGATTTTCATGGTTTACCAGCACAGAATTGGGTTTTCACAGTGACTAAAATTATTGCCTGACTTGGTGACAGATTTAGGAAACTTTGGCTCACAATTGTTCGAGATAAATAATGTTAAAAATTCTCATCTGATATCTCGGAGACTAAGAATGTCATATAGACATCATTCTATTTATCCAATAATATGTTCACATACAAAACTCCTTAGTTAGTAACAACAAGGATAAAATCATTGTACTTTTTTTACTTTCCTTCCAATCACTTCTGATTTTTAATCATTTGCTTTGTCTTCAATTTGGTCTCCGTTTCTAATTAATTATCCATTCCTTTCATAATTATAATTGGTACTTTCTACAACTGAGATTGTGGTCTAAGCAGGACAACTACAAGCGGTTGATAACTTTAGGAAAAGTTATGAGGATAAAGTAGATTCATAATTTGCATACTTTTAATTTTAACTTAATTTTCTTTTTATTTAATACATTCTATTCTTGTTTTTATTCAGCTTATACTACAACTTTTTTACGATTAGATGATTTACTAATGAGTGCACTGTTTTAAATTTAGCACTGGTAGTGATTACTAAAGGGTTCTAACGTTAGCCTGATCCAGGTTTAATTATTTCAAAACTTCGTTGTTAGTTGTAAGACGAAATTTAGCACTAATATCAATTTGGTTAGCAAATTAGCCCTCTTTAACAAACTATTTTAAGCANACGGCTCAAGCGATCCCCACTACGAACTCGACTACGTGGCCGAGTAGAGCGGGGACATCCGTTGCATGATTTCGTTACATAGCAACTCGCATGAAACGAACTTACCCTACCGTGCGTAAAGAAGTTTCACTTCAAAAGTTAGAAATGAGGAGGTATTTGGAAAAATAGAAGAACAGAGGACTCTATGGAAGTTAATAAAAAATAGCAGATATAGGTTGGTAGGACATCTCCTCAGGCATGAAGGTCTAGTTAGGGACATATTAGAAGCGGAAGCAGACGCTATGAGGACTAAAGAGTAGACTTAGATTAGATTGCTGTTCTGAGATAATTAAGGATGTGAATAGGGTTGTCACCCGTACTTTATTATAAAGTATTGTACTCTATTTCGACTATGCGTACGTTATACTTTACAAGACACATAAAGTACGCAAAAATACTTTATTTAAGGCCTTAAGTAAACATCTTGTCGAGGATTACCCAGAGAT
>NW_020439030.1:2035619-2041779 GCF_000699045.2 Agrilus planipennis
GCCACTTCAGCATTTACAGAAAGAGTATTCTCCGTTATGAACACAAAGTGGCGGGACGACAGGAATAAAGTTTCATTAAACCTAATTAAAAATGAACTTTTAGTTTAATTAAATCTTTATTTGCCATGTTTAGAAGCTATTAATGTATTTAAGAGCAACAGCAATTTGTTACTGGCTGCTAGGTGTAACAAAAAATATTTTATTTTTATGCTGAACTTTTTAGTCGAGAAATACTTTATGTAAAGCGTGAAAAGGTGGCAACCCTAGATGTGAAGTATGCGACGGGCAGCCTTAGAACTGACGATCTTATAACTATAACTATATGGAGAGCGGTCACATAACCTCTGGTGCCCGACACAGAGCACACTCACGAGCCGCCACTGCTATATCTTCATTCTCATTCTAATCTTTTTGCATTAGAAACACTCGTTTTGCATGGAATCTCAATTTACGATATTTCTGGTCAATTACGCACCAGAACAAGTATGCATGTATGTAAACATTGCAAAAAGCTTAACCTTATAACAGATTCACTTGTTTTTATATGTATCTATGCAATTGTACATAGGTACACTACGTGCATAGTGTATGTGTACATGCATGATATTTATTACATATTGTACTTGCCGGTTTCGAAATGTGTAACTGACGCTTCAGGAACCATTTCTAACCTTTTGTTCGTTATTAACGGCCGGGTGTTAAGTGGCATAACGTAATTGGTAAGATCCGGTGTAAATGTAATCGGTCTGAAGAGATTTCGAGAAAATTATGTATATGTTTTGTTGCATCAAGTCGGAAGTGACCATTATTCATCAGGAAGAGGCTAATGCCATAATTTACAAAATAGGGTGGTTACTAAGGAATTATAGGCGCATATCGACTGCGATTTAGGACATCAAAATATAATGATATAGAGGGTGATAAAACCGGAAATGGAAATTAAACTGTAGGCGAATGACCAACAACACAAACAAAAATCGGTTGTCTGTAAAGTCGGTTTACTGACGATAGTTGAACGTGACAACGTCATAAGAAAATACTGATGGAATGGTTTTATTTGTTTGATAGATATTTTGTATGGATATAGAGAAGGAGGTAAATGGAAATGTATTATTGTATAGCAGCTGTCCACGCGGACGCATCGCTCACTCAAGTAGGAGAGAGACAGATGTCGAACGCTGCCGAACGCGGAGGCCGATTGTGCCTCTTTGTCGCTCGTTCCGCGCTCTCGCTTGCACTTCAAGCCTTAAATGGAACGCCTCAGAGCGAGGTAACGCTGCATGAGTCATGTTTTTTCGTGCGTGCAGCCGGCTGCATCGAATTACAAGACGTTGTCACGTCAAAAAGGAGATAGAACAAAAAGCACATTAAAATACAATTCGTAAGCTTCAGAATCATATGTTTATTTTTTCATGTAGTCACCGTTAAGAATAACATCTTTTTCCTAAAGAGTAAGAAATAGAAATTCTTTCATTCCGAAATTCACAGCTTGATAGCTGTCTTTCCCACATTGAGCAGAGGAAAGAATAATCAATGGGTGCAAGATTAGGGCAATAAGGAAGGTGTGGAACGATTTACCAATCAATGTCAGTATTGTGAGATCCCTTTTGGATTTTTTAAACCTGTTTAAAAGCATTAATTAAAAAGACAAAAGGAATTTTAACTTAACCTATGCTATATGTAAACAATAAAGAACTTGGCGAGCATGGGGTACATTAGGAACTCACAATACGAACCATAGTATGACTTAATTGATCCAAAAATCCAAAACATTTTACGATGCTTTTATTCTTCTACCATAGTAAGTTATTCACATCTCATTCGACCTGACGTAGCATCCATAATCAAAAACTATCCTTATTTCTATGAAAAAATGAAAATTTTTATTTTTCTTCTATCAGTAGTATTATGAGAATAAACAACACAAGCAAAAAAATGCTTATGTTTATAATGAAACACAAGTTTTTGATTGATATTCTAGAGCGTAATTTTCTTTTACCATTACTTCTTATACTTTGTCTGCCTGTTTCTTTACTTCTTTTGTTTAATTAAAATGACTTATTTATTATCTGATGACATCAGAACCTTTGTAAAACATCTTCTAAAATGACATAAAGAAGAGAAAATATATGAAAATCCTTCAACAAATGCAGGTTTCTGTCTCATACCATCATTGAAGTCTCCGACTGTTTTTTTCTATATTAATGTTTTTCGATAGTTTCAATAAATCTTTACAAACCGAAATCATACTCAGATATTTTTGAAAAATTTCCCGTCGTATTGCAGTAGGTGGTTCCCTGAGTTTTAACCTCTTTAAGGGTTTACAAGATGTTGTTATCTCCTCACCACAGATTGAGATGGATTCAATTATATTCAAAGCCAAAAATATAAAATAATCCACGAACCTACATTAGATTTTTGCTATGATTTAAATTTCCTTTTTAATCCTGTTTCAATGAACGAACAATTTCATCACCATAATATCGTTTAGTAACCTTAAACAACAAAAAAGAAACCAAAATAATAGAAAGCGGAAAACTATTGGAAATGCATCACTCATAATGATAGGATAGGATACTAGTTTAAAATACATATAACAATTAAATTTAAAAAATGTTGCGTGCTGATTAAAAACCCATAATAATGTGGTTGTCTAAGCTTAAATGATTTTTCCGTATTTATTGTTAAAAACCAGTAACAAATGAATTTACGTCAGTAGTAATAGTGTTAGGTCGACATATCTATTTCATAATATATCTAATACATTACTTACTTTCTTATTTTGATGCTTCAAGGTGATACCAAACTAAATGTTTATTATCTATCATAAGTTACCCGTAATAAATAAAATAGACTCTTTAAGCGTCATATAGGACAACAAAGTTTTAGATATATTTACTAGGGTAGGAAAAAAAAGGACGAAGAAACCAGCATTGCTAATAAACAATAGAAAAAGGAGCAGTCCGCTGCACAATGAGTAAGAGCTCTTTCACACGAGCTACCGCTTCCGTTGCGCTACAGCAGGGCGATAGTTACTAGTTCGTACGTATAAAGAGCGATTTTTTGCAGCGCTTCAATATTGTAGCCAATGTAGTAACGTATCTATTTCAAATTTAAAGAAACAGTTATTAAAATAAAGTAGCAAAAGAAAGACGAAAAGGAGCTTACTTTATTAGCACTTCTAATAAATTAAAAAAATAAAAAAAATAAAAGTATAAAGAATAAGAAATGTTGAAATGAGAAACGTATTTAAATCATTTCTTCTTTCCATGCTTTTTCTAATATAGTCTGAAGGTACTGCAGCTATTCGAAATGCAGTCTTTGAAATAATAAAATTTTCGTAGTCGACATTGTCCATCATTGCTCTGTCGCACTACTAAAAATACGTCGGTCTGGAACCGTTAACTTATGTAAATGTAAATAGTGAAGCGCAACAATTGAACGACTATTTAGCCGCGCGATTCAAGCGAATGCCTCTACAGTTGAGCGACTGTACACGGAGAAAATGAAAAAGGAAAATTTACCTAAATATTAAAGCGATATTTACAGTTTATCCCACTAGCCCGTTGCTTCGTAAGCGAAAATAATAAAAATTACAATTTGGACCCGGATTTTGTAAAAATAAAATCCCAGCAGAAATAAATTTACTAGGTATTTTAGCTGATATTACAANAAATTGAGGTTATTACAAATTACTTTTCTACGGAAAATTCAGTCATTTACAATCGCGAATTGTAATTTTTGCGTTGTCATAAAAATTTAGTTTTGGGGTGTTTAGAGGGTCTTGTTGGCTTTTAATTGACCCAATTTTGCTAATATATGACTCCACATTCAACTGTAGGTAATAAACTAACAATTAAAATTAAGTATACTACTTTGACCTGTCCGTCGTTAAATAAAAGTGGTACTAATTGCGAAATTAGTCGAAGACGGGCCCTTTTACTTTTACTCTTAACAACTTAAGCAATCGGAAAGTCAATAAGATCGGAGAAAGTTCCAGTACACGCATCGTAGCAAGCATTTAACCAGGGAAAGTTCCTGATCAGTTTTACATAACAGCTGCTGTTTTAAACGAAAACATCATCGACTGACCTACTGGTCCACAATTTTCCACATTGTCACGTAAAATTCATTGGTATTTTGACCTTCCAGGAAAGAAGATTGATACACATCATTAATCAGCTATTGTTGTACCTACAACATGCAAGAATTATTATTATTATTATTTATCTATCGATTAGTGTAAAATTAGATGTCAGACTTTTGCTTTGCATTATTAATGTGTTTGAATAAATGTACAGCAAAGGGCACATATTGTAGTTATACATATATTTAACAAGAAACTGGTCAAGACCAAGTCGAAACCGGGTTATGTTCAAGAACGATTTATATATTTATAGGTGCTGCAGCGCTGCAAAACTGCCAAAAATTAAATATTTGTCTATTTGTGGCCTATTACTAAAATTTATTAATACAAGAGCCGGCTGAGAACTATTGTACATATGCAAAAACAAGATAGGACAAAAAGTACATTAACGCACAATTCTTATTAACTTCAAAATTATATATTTATTTTTTTGCATGGTCATTTCGTCCATCGTCTAACAATTTTATTCGTTCTGGCATTGAAAAATTCTTCCGAATTTTCTCAAATCCAGAGATTAATAGCTGCTTTCACCTCATTGTTCAAGGAGGAATGATTACCTCTCTGGAGTAGTAAAAAAAATAATTTCACTGGGCGCAAGATCAGGAGAATAAAGAGGGTGTGGAGTCGGTTCAAACTTTGGCTATCGCAGAGCCTCTACAGTTGTGTGCAAGGTGTGTGGACAAACGTTGTTATTTTGTAAGATTATTGACGCTAGACTGCTTTTAACACGAAAAACTCAACATCGGAGATGCTTTAGAAACGATGCTTGTCCACAACTGAAAAGAACTCTGCGAATCCTGATGTTTGAACTGATTTCACACTCTCTTTACTACTCCGCTTTTGCGGCCTGTGATTTTTAATTTTTTCCTGTTTCAAGTAAAACCTCAAAAGCAATCTTTACATCTCGGGCGATAAGTTGAAAGCAGCTATCAAATACTAGATTCAAGAAAAATCGAAGGAATTGATCAGTGAAGGAATGAAAGAATTGTTATACCTTAAGAGAAATGTATTACTCTTAGCTTCAAAATCGTATATTTATTTTTTCGCTTGGTCATTTTGTCCATCGTCCCACAGTTTTTTTCTGCTTCCAAACGTATCTTCTATTTGTAAAATGCAAAATACATTTTTGTCTTTAAAAGTTTCGCTAGTATTACCGATCGAACATTATGTACAAAGATGAATGAAAGTTGCTCATATTAGTCATTAAAGGTATTAGAAGCTTAAAAAGGAGACAAAGAGACATTCTATGAATGCCTTCGAATTCTTTAACTGAAGAGGCCAAAAGAAATCTAAACTCCTTGGAAATTGATAATATTGGATCGATATTGTTTTCCGGGTTCAATGTCATTATCCATGCAATTTTGAAGTTCCAGATTGATATCAGCACCTGCCAAATCACCAGTTTTCGTACCTTTAGAAAGAAACTACGAAATTCTATGAATTACGACAAAACAGCCCGCAAAACAATATCGAATTGATATACGCCAGCTGTGGAAAACTGAAAATTACAAGATATTGTGGTGTGCTAATAAATGCGTATGATCCAAATTTCTTAGAAAAAGATTCGAAAAACTTTACTTATTAGATAAACCCATTTTTTTCACTTATTACAATGTGTAAAAAAATAAAAACAAAATGGGGTTGTAAATATTTTGTTAATAAATGATTGATGTTGATTTTACACCAATAAAATTATTTGCAACCCTATTTAGACTCTAATCCTTCACGCTAAGCAAACTATTTTGGCATCAGTGTCTTTTTTCAAATTAAAACGTTAAATAAGGAAGCATACAGAAGAATTATTTGTTACTAAACTGAAGAAACTATAACGTTAAAATAGAAAAACTACATCTCAATCACTTCAAACATAAAAATCTGAATCATACCCAATCTTCGCAGCTAGTTCTAAAAAAAACTCCAATATGTAAAAAATGAGCAAATGCCTGCAAGGTTTTCTTAGAAAATATTTTATACTTAAGTAAATGTAGAAAATTAAACAGGTACTACAAAAAA
>NW_020439030.1:2042762-2048386 GCF_000699045.2 Agrilus planipennis
AGTCTTTCACAGTCTCTCAGTTATTGCCTAGGTGTTTTTATGGATCTCTCACAGTCTCTGTATGGGAGACTCGAACGATAAAATTGTTAATTCAGAGATTCGAGTCTCTCACAGAGAGACTAAATGAATAAAACTTAAAAATTGAAAGACTCGAGTCTCTCGTTCAGAGACTGGATACGAAATGAGGATCTCTCTATGAGCGCCTCGAGTCTCTCGTTCAGAGACGCTAAACAGTTTTTTTGACAGTCTCTCGACAGTCTTTCTCAGCGACACCAGAGAGACTCGATGAGAGACGAAAACTCGAGTCTCGCATTCAGAGACTCTGAGAGACTGAACATTTTTATCTCGGGTACATCCGTAGCGCTCTTAACTGTCCTTCTATTCTTTCCTACCCTTGGTATTTTTCTATCTAAATTGAAAAGCACTGCGTTCAAAATTAAAAATTGGTGAAAATTGTTTCGTCCCTTTCATAATCTCAAAATTAATTGACTAGAAAGTTTGAGAAAAAAGTTTTCCGTTTCCAAATCGTGTCACGATATTCTAGTGGCAGGCTTGATAAATTTGAAAACAAGCGTAATTGTATTAGTGTTGCCCAAATTCAGTCTTGGTCTTGCAGTCTTGGTCTTGTTCTTGCGTTTTTGCAAGACCAAGACCAAGAACAAGACCGCGTATTTTTAGCAAGACCNGGAGATAGAACAAAAAGCACATTAAAATACAATTCGTAAGCTTCAGAATCATATGTTTATTTTTTCATGTAGTCACCGTTAAGAATAACATCTTTTTCCTAAAGAGTAAGAAATAGAAATTCTTTCATTCCGAAATTCACAGCTTGATAGCTGTCTTTCCCACATTGAGCAGAGGAAAGAATAATCAATGGGTGCAAGATTAGGGCAATAAGGAAGGTGTGGAACGATTTACCAATCAATGTCAGTATTGTGAGATCCCTTTTGGATTTTTTAAACCTGTTTAAAAGCATTAATTAAAAAGACAAAAGGAATTTTAACTTAACCTATGCTATATGTAAACAATAAAGAACTTGGCGAGCATGGGGTACATTAGGAACTCACAATACGAATCATAGTATGACTTAATTGATCCAAAAATCCAAAACATTTTACGATGCTTTTATTCTTCTACCATAGTAAGTTATTCACATCTCATTCGACCTGACGTAGCATCCATAATCAAAAACTATCCTTATTTCTATGAAAAAATGAAAATTTTTATTTTTCTTCTATCAGTAGTATTATGAGAATAAACAACAAGCAAAAAAATGCTTATGTTTATAATGAAACACAAGTTTTTGATTGATATTCTAGAGCGTAATTTTCTTTTACCATTACTTCTTATACTTTGTCTGCCTGTTTCTTTACTTCTTTTGTTTAATTAAAATGACTTATTTATTATCTGATGACATCAGAACCTTTGTAAAACATCTTCTAAAATGACATAAAGAAGAGAAAATATATGAAAATCCTTCAACAAATGCAGGTTTCTGTCTCATACCATCATTGAAGTCTCCGACTGTTTTTTTCTATATTAATGTTTTTCGATAGTTTCAATAAATCTTTACAAACCGAAATCATACTCAGATATTTTTGAAAAATTTCCCGTCGTATTGCAGTAGGTGGTTCCCTGAGTTTTAACCTCTTTAAGGGTTTACAAGATGTTGTTATCTCCTCACCACAGATTGAGATGGATTCAATTATATTCAAAGCCAAAAATATAAAATAATCCACGAACCTACATTAGATTTTTGCTATGATTTAAATTTCCTTTTTAATCCTGTTTCAATGAACGAACAATTTCATCACCATAATATCGTTTAGTAACCTTAAACAACAAAAAAGAAACCAAAATAATAGAAAGCGGANGTTATTACAAATTACTTTTCTACGGAAAATTCAGTCATTTACAATCGCGAATTGTAATTTTTGCGTTGTCATAAAAATTTAGTTTTGGGGTGTTTAGAGGGTCTTGTTGGCTTTTAATTGACCCAATTTTGCTAATATATGACTCCACATTCAACTGTAGGTAATAAACTAACAATTAAAATTAAGTATACTACTTTGACCTGTCCGTCGTTAAATAAAAGTGGTACTAATTGCGAAATTAGTCGAAGACGGGCCCTTTTACTTTTACTCTTAACAACTTAAGCAATCGGAAAGTCAATAAGATCGGAGAAAGTTCCAGTACACGCATCGTAGCAAGCATTTAACCAGGGAAAGTTCCTGATCAGTTTTACATAACAGCTGCTGTTTTAAACGAAAACATCATCGACTGACCTACTGGTCCACAATTTTCCACATTGTCACGTAAAATTCATTGGTATTTTGACCTTCCAGGAAAGAAGATTGATACACATCATTAATCAGCTATTGTTGTACCTACAACATGCAAGAATTATTATTATTATTATTTATCTATCGATTAGTGTAAAATTAGATGTCAGACTTTTGCTTTGCATTATTAATGTGTTTGAATAAATGTACAGCAAAGGGCACATATTGTAGTTATACATATATTTAACAAGAAACTGGTCAAGACCAAGTCGAAACCGGGTTATGTTCAAGAACGATTTATATATTTATAGGTGCTGCAGCGCTGCAAAACTGCCAAAAATTAAATATTTGTCTATTTGTGGCCTATTACTTCTTCTACCATAGTAAGTTATTCACATCTCATTCGACCTGACGTAGCATCCATAATCAAAAACTATCCTTATTTCTATGAAAAAATGAAAATTTTTATTTTTCTTCTATCAGTAGTATTATGAGAATAAACAACAAGCAAAAAAATGCTTATGTTTATAATGAAACACAAGTTTTTGATTGATATTCTAGAGCGTAATTTTCTTTTACCATTACTTCTTATACTTTGTCTGCCTGTTTCTTTACTTCTTTTGTTTAATTAAAATGACTTATTTATTATCTGATGACATCAGAACCTTTGTAAAACATCTTCTAAAATGACATAAAGAAGAGAAAATATATGAAAATCCTTCAACAAATGCAGGTTTCTGTCTCATACCATCATTGAAGTCTCCGACTGTTTTTTTCTATATTAATGTTTTTCGATAGTTTCAATAAATCTTTACAAACCGAAATCATACTCAGATATTTTTGAAAAATTTCCCGTCGTATTGCAGTAGGTGGTTCCCTGAGTTTTAACCTCTTTAAGGGTTTACAAGATGTTGTTATCTCCTCACCACAGATTGAGATGGATTCAATTATATTCAAAGCCAAAAATATAAAATAATCCACGAACCTACATTAGATTTTTGCTATGATTTAAATTTCCTTTTTAATCCTGTTTCAATGAACGAACAATTTCATCACCATAATATCGTTTAGTAACCTTAAACAACAAAAAAGAAACCAAAATAATAGAAAGCGGAAAACTATTGGAAATGCATNCCCACAGTTTTTTTCTGCTTCCAAACGTATCTTCTATTTGTAAAATGCAAAATACATTTTTGTCTTTAAAAGTTTCGCTAGTATTACCGATCGAACATTATGTACAAAGATGAATGAAAGTTGCTCATATTAGTCATTAAAGGTATTAGAAGCTTAAAAAGGAGACAAAGAGACATTCTATGAATGCCTTCGAATTCTTTAACTGAAGAGGCCAAAAGAAATCTAAACTCCTTGGAAATTGATAATATTGGATCGATATTGTTTTCCGGGTTCAATGTCATTATCCATGCAATTTTGAAGTTCCAGATTGATATCAGCACCTGCCAAATCACCAGTTTTCGTACCTTTAGAAAGAAACTACGAAATTCTATGAATTACGACAAAACAGCCCGCAAAACAATATCGAATTGATATACGCCAGCTGTGGAAAACTGAAAATTACAAGATATTGTGGTGTGCTAATAAATGCGTATGATCCAAATTTCTTAGAAAAAGATTCGAAAAACTTTACTTATTAGATAAACCCATTTTTTTCACTTATTACAATGTGTAAAAAAATAAAAACAAAATGGGGTTGTAAATATTTTGTTAATAAATGATTGATGTTGATTTTACACCAATAAAATTATTTGCAACCCTATTTAGACTCTAATCCTTCACGCTAAGCAAACTATTTTGGCATCAGTGTCTTTTTTCAAATTAAAACGTTAAATAAGGAAGCATACAGAAGAATTATTTGTTACTAAACTGAAGAAACTATAACGTTAAAATAGAAAAACTACATCTCAATCACTTCAAACATAAAAATCTGAATCATACCCAATCTTCGCAGCTAGTTCTAAAAAAAACTCCAATATGTAAAAAATGAGCAAATGCCTGCAAGGTTTTCTTAGAAAATATTTTATACTTTAGTAAATGTAGAAAATTAAACAGGCACTGAAAAAAGTATTTATTTGAAAAAAGTATTTTGAAAATACGTATTTAGCATTTAAAATACAAAAGGGAAATCTATTTTGTATTTTACATTTGAAATAACAACTCAAAAAAGTATTTGCATTTTGTATTCAAATACTTTAAAAAAACCATTTGCACATTTTTGCTGTTGAGGACTTCGTTTCTGATGCATGATTTTTACTACCTAAGAACAATAATTACAGCATGAAATTGAAAGGTGCTAAGCGTTTTATAAAGGAAAAGTTACGAAGTTCATTGAATGGCATTTAATTCTGAGTAAAAACGTGAACTTGGGCTACTTCCACACTGGCCGGTGTCGCAGCAAAGGTGAATGTTAAACTTAAAAAACTGTTCATTAGAAAACCGCTAATAGCGGAGCACCGCAGTTGATGGCGAGTGATTTTTTTGAAAGCGAATCTTACGGGTACATGCACTGCTCCGAGCAACAAGACAAACAAACAACATTAAGCAATATGCAATCAGTCACTTCTATCTATCGTATTTATTGTAGTTACCAGTAGGTTTGTATAAGATTACAGTGTAGGTAGTAATCATCCTATTTTCTCGGAAAGTGATTGATTAGCTTGTACATATATTTAGTGCTTGGTAGCATCCTGTTTAACGAACAACTCATCCTAGCAAAAAAATCGATGTACAAATACACTACCATTAAAAAGTTTGGAAGTATTCAAATAAGTATATTTATAGTTACATATGTAAAAGTTATTTTATTAATATTAGTATTAAATTATAAGGATATCCTTGAATGTTAAAGGAAAATTATTGAGATAATCCTAGATGTTTTATTTTTTTAAAATTCGCACCAAAGTCTTTAAAAATCTGTATGCAGTCGCAAAAACATCTAAACATCATCATCATAAGATCTTTAAGCACATACCTGCTTAATCTAGATTTACATATGCCCTTTTATCTGTTGTTTCTGCTTCTGTTATGTCTCTAACCAGACCTTCATATGTGAGAACTTGTCCTACCTGTGTCACCTATTTCCCTAGACAAAAATTTTCAGTCTCTCAGCGTCTCTGAGAGCGTCTCTCACAGTATTTCACAGTCTCTCAGTTATTGCCTAGGTGTTTTTATGGATCTCTCACGGTCTCTGTATGGGAGACTCGAACGATAAAATTGTTAATTCAGAGATTCGAGTCTCTCACAGAGAGACTGAATGAATAAAACTGAAAAATTGAGAGACTCGAGTCTCTCGTAGAAAGACTGGGATCTCTGAAATATGTTGAACTT
>NW_020439030.1:2050219-2052426 GCF_000699045.2 Agrilus planipennis
TATTCACTTTATTAAATAATTCAAAAAAATACACTATGGAAGTCAATGTAGGAATAAACTACAAATTAATTATGTTGTAAAAATACGCGTACAAAATATAAGTTAGATATATCTCGCGGAGAGTATGATTGTTTGGATACTGTTCTGTTCGAGTGACAATGAACGACTGCTTTAGAGGAAAGCATTTTAGGTTTTTGGTAAATTTAAAAAAAAAATCGGTTGTCTGTAAAGTCGGTTTACTGACGATAGTTGAACGTGACAACGTCATAAGAAAATACTGATGGAATGGTTTCATGTTTCAAAAGAAAATTTTAATTTTATTGTTTGATAGATATTTTGTATGGATATAGAGAAGGAGGTAAATGGAAATCACAATTGAAAAGTTACTTTTATTTATTTATGTCAATTTTTATTTATTTTTTTTTCCAATGTACATAGTTTTTATAAGTATGAATGTACTTTGAGCAATTGTTTTACAATTTTTAAACATCACTAAAATTTTTGTAACTCCAGCTTCAATTCGACAATATATCACTGAACATATATTTAATATCGAAGGAATCATTGCCTTTATCGCCGCAATTATCGTTGCTATAAACAATTGACACCACATTCAGTTTTCACTGCACTTCATACTTGACGAAACCATGTAAATGTATTATTGTATGGCAGCTGTCCACGCGGACGCATCGCTCACTCAAGTAGGAGAGAGACAGATGTCGAACGCTGCCGAACGCGGAGCCGATTGTGCCTCTTTGTCGCTCGTTCCGCGCTCTCGCTTGCACTTCAAGCCTTAAATGGAACGCCTCAGAGCGAAGTAACGCCGCATGAGTTATGTTTTTCCGTGCGTGCAGCCGGCTCCATCGAATTATAAAACGTTGTCACGTCAAAAAATAAATACTTAAACTGTGACCAATGTTTATGAAATTCCTTTAACTTATACACAAAAACATTATGAATATAGGTGAAAAAAGTACTACGTTCAGCTTTGCAATTATTTTCCTTTGAGCTTTATCGGTTTGGCTCTTTTGATTTCTAATTTTAGACAGAAATTTTGAACAAACTTTCGGACGGTCCTGTATTCACATATTTAGGAAAAGTAAGAGGTCGTCTTTTTGTCAACATTCAAATTTTTTTCGATTTGCATATTTACACATAAGTGGCTATTCTGTGTGTTTGTACAAGTAATCGTAACGTTGTGGTTCGACAAGTAATAAATAATTAATTAAAGAGCCTGTTCATTCATACTGTACAATCGTAATCGTGTACCGGATCTTACAAATACCGATGGAGAACAAATAGCAATTTTGTTTTTCTTAGTTTTTAAGAAAAGCACGTGAGCAGTTGTCAATTGTTACTAAGCGGGAGTCCAATGAATTTGATATTCTTCGCAGAAATTGACATAAACTTTGGTATTTCAAGTTTCCTATAGATATTATGACATTACTAGTTAAACCCGTCCAAATTTAGACGGTGGTGCATATCGTTATCGGTGTAATTATTTGCTCAGTTAATAGATACTGGAAGGTCAAATTTTTAAGGTTAGGGCTTTCCTATCTATCAAAATTATTACCAAATATGAACGTACAGACCGACATACTTTATTGCAATTGTTTAATTCCACCTCGAATACATCAAAATTAACGATTTTTAATTAAAAATTCTAACAACGCAAAAACATTCTGGATATCAAAGTAGGCCTAAGGGGCCTTTCCGACTTTTAGTTACATTTTTTAATAATCAGTTAGCTTTAGAATATTGTACCATCAGAGGAGATAGACACCTACGATTTGATTACATAACAAAAATGTTCTTTTGGTCATTTTCATGTACTAATTTATTTAAACCGCTTAATAATACAGGATGAAATTTTATAGAAACCTAGTCCTCTAAAAGCTAAAACTAGCTATAACAAAATTCGCCTTTTTTTTTCTTTTTTTTCTTAGTAAGGGAGACTTTCTGAAGTTTTTATAGAGACATATTTAGGTACAAATGGTTAGGTATACAACTAAAAGTTTCAAAAGTTAGTAGAAAAAATGCAACAAGAGGCTCTAGGATCTCTATATTTAAATTTAAGGTTCTAATTTTTTTATTATCCGACGTTTTTATCTTCAATTATTAATAATAACTTTTGTATTCAAAAATATACGTTAAACTGGGCTATTATTATAGAAATGGCACAATTGCTGTAGAACTGTAAATTTCAA
>NW_020439030.1:2052859-2065298 GCF_000699045.2 Agrilus planipennis
TGAAAAAGTAGTAACGTCTCTATTCATTATACGTAAGTATGTAATTGCACTTTTCTTAATCTCTTAAGTATTTGTTTTATTTATTTTAATTATTATAGGTTTTTGAATGATACATACATACATACAATATTTTATACCTAAATATTACAGACGATACGAAAAGAATACTTTTTTTGAATTGATTCGCCATTACTGTGCAACAAGTTAAGAAAGTGAACGAATTATTAATATGCGTGAAGTTAGGTACGAGTCAGAATCTAATGCTGCGATCACACGATAACGAGTTCTTGCCCGAACATAAGTTGAGAGTTTTTTCACACAGTTTTTTAGGGTTCCGTACCCCAAGGGTAAAACGGGACCCTATTACTAAGACTCCACTGTCCGTCCGTCCATTTGTTACCAGGCTGTATCTCGTGAACCGTGATACTTAGACAGTTGAAATTTTTACAGATGATGTATTTCTGTTGCCGCTATAGCAACAAATACTAAAACAGAATAAAATGAATATTTAAGTGGGGCTCCCATACAACAAACATGATGTTTTTGCTGTTTTTATAGATAATGGTGCGGACTCGCACTTGGTCAGTTTTATTTTGCACTAGTCTAGCGCGAGAGTTGCCAGTTGATATGTATAAAGAGCGATTTTTGCGGACTACTTTTTGTAGCGTTTCTGAAGCATTGCAGTTGCGCGATTTTTTGAAACCCATTGTTTTTTTAATTGTGACTATGGGATGTTTGACCTACAATTGGTCTGACTGCTTACAGAAAGTATTAAAATAGTTCCTTAAGTATCATGTTTAATAATGAAGACACAAACTATGAGTAAAATTTAAAAAAAAAAATTTTGCGAAATTTGAAGCGCGTGGAAGAAATTACCGCCGTTGGGAAATGTCTGGCAGTGTTGATTATTAATTTTTTAAGATTATTTCGTAAAACATTATGTAAAATTAAGCACAGAAACTTTAAGAAAAGCGAGTAATATTTTTAAGTACCTTTAGCACCTGATATCTACAAATTGACCATCGGCCCAAATTAGCAAGTATGCATAAGTTTAAAGTAAATACTAACACTATCCTCTATTATTATTAATTTTGATTTCCTTAAGTTCAACAATTTTAAACTCTTCATCTGCCTTATAAATAACAATTGGATGAAGTAAATTATTAAAAATATGATACACAAAACATTATTATGATTGAAATTTCATATTTGCAAATAACTGGTTAAACTTCGAATGCGGAACAATGTTTTGTGTAAATTCTAATGTTAAGGTTTTTCTTCTATACATAATCATAATTGACATTAACTAAATACGTCAGTTATTTACGAAAAATTACACCTTGGAAACTGAATTCTAGACGTATTAAATCTAACTCATTATTGATGAGTGATTTTCATAACCTTGTCAGAATCACAAATAAACTTTTGAAACGAAAAACCTCTTGCACCCATTAATTTGAACTATTGTTGACAGTTTAAAGTAAATTTTTCTTTATCAAGGTTACCAAAATAATACAGGAAATCATTGATTGATTGTTCGATTAGTCAAGTGAAAGAAAATTTGAACTTTACAATTATACTGTATCCTGATGTATTTCCGGTATTACATGTTTTGATTTCAATAAAGTAAATGATAATAGGCATCACAGTATCAATCATTATATATTAAAAAAATATTCATTTAATACTTCCTCAGTAATTATTATTGATGCTTGAACTATTAGTAACTATATGTAAATGGTACTAACTAAAGATAGTATCAGAAATTTCATTACTATCAGGTCTAGTGATGAGTAAATCAAGAGTAAGACTAAGACTCTCCCACCAATACCGTCTTGTCCCAGTTTTGGTATTGGCCTTGTTCTTGTTCTTGGTATTAGTCTTGGTCTTAGTCTTGGTCTTAGTCTAGACCAAGACTAACTAAGTCTCTCCCACCAAAACCCTCTTGTCCAAGTCTTGGTATTAGTTTTGTTCTTGTTCTTGGTGTTAGTCTTGGTCTTGGTCTGGGTCTTATTTATAAAAATTTTTATTTACCGAAACAATAATTGCCTTAAATGATGAAATTTTCTGTCATACATGCGAACTTGTCGATAGTTGTCAAGTTTATGAAAACTCGAAAACTTACTTATGATTATGATGATCTATCTTGATAACGACTAATAAATTTGAAATCGCGATTCAAGAACTTTATTATAAAAATGCTTTTGAAATTACTATTCTGTTATAGCTATATTACGTCAAGTACAAAGGCCAAAAATAGCATTTTTCGAGTTTTGAATTTCGGATTTTTCAAAATCCTTATACGCTGAGGTACTTTTGAGACTAATTAAGATGCTTCCTTTAAACACCATTCAACGAGCAAGTGCAGATGGTGATGGCGTGGTGAAATTTGTTCCTAATTGTGAGTTCATTTATGGTTGAGAAGATCCTCTCATTTTAAGGATATTAACTTCTCATATGGCGTAGCACTTTCATCATCATAAGGTCGTCAGTCCTTAAACTGGTTGGACACGCACCTCCACTCTTTCGCATTTCCCTAAAGCTAGAACAACCCATACCCTTAATTATTTGCGAATAATAATCTAATCTAGGTCTACCTCTCTACCCCTCCTAACTTCTATTTCTGCCTCTAATATGTCTATGATTAGACTTTCATGGCTGAGAAGGTTTCCTACCAACCTATCTCGCCTATTTCTTATTGACTTCCATGGAGTCCTCTGTTCACTTACTCTTTCTAATACCTCTTCCTTTCTAACCTTCTCTATCCACAGTATCCTCATCATTCGCCTGTAACACCGCATTTCGAACGCTTCTAACCTTTTCTTTACCGCCGCGCCCACTGTCCATGTTTCGCATCCATACAGCGCCTTACTCCAAACACACACCTTTAACAATCTTTTTCGAATTTCTAAAATTAACCGTTCACGAGCATAGAAGTGACTTAATGAAGTCACAATAATTAATACCTACTAAATATTTACAGATAGAGTTCAACACGCCGTCTGTAGTTATCTAGTAGATATATTTTAAAAGCGATTTAAACTTTCATTTAGTTGCCCAATTTCGATATATTTCTTGTACAGTTATATTAGATATACGTGTTTTGTATTTTTCTGGCTGTATAGTACAATAAATTGGAAACACGTGATAAAATAAACAAAACCGGGGTTGTGCAATCGTCGCTTACTTTTACTTAACTATTTTTTATGTATTTCACCCGGTGTTACGCAATGCCTTCCGAATGTAGATTAAAAAGATATAATCTCATAAATAAAACATAGTTTTCACTTTCTTTGCAACTGTACGCTAATTAAAACCAAGACACGTTTAAGTCATATGATGCCAACTGCTATTTGCAAGAAATTGTGCCGATAATTATCTAAAAGTACGTGTAGGCATCTGCAGATATTTCCGCTATCAATTCATACTTCCGATACTAATTATAAAAAACTACACTCACTTAAAATAATGTAGAGGTAATTTACTATGATATGAACCGCAGCCCTCGATTACACTGTGGAAAAACTCCTATACATTTCTATTTCTTAAAAATATTGGATGTCACTTCATATAGTTTATAAGAAACCCTATGCGTAGTTGTATAGCAAGTAAATGTTTTCCGACTGTACATTATTATGAACTCACAATTAATGCGATCTATTGGTCCCGTCTCTCGCGCATCTGGAGGTTCATGCCATTCAAAATCATCTATAGCGTCCGATTGGAATCCTAGCTGCTATCCTCCCATTAATCTAGTTAGTTTAGAACTATATTCAGCAATAACAACTCTAAAATTTACAACATTAGCTTGAAGAAATGCATTTATATGTTTTATAGTTGTGCTTCCATTGATTAATTTTTGAAATTGTTTACTACTTTTACCCATACAACATTAATTCAACTAATCAGAATTTTAATTTACGACTTTCTTGAAAATATTATTAGAAATTTTCTTTCTTTCTAATCAGTACGGTCCTGTCTATTTCTAATTTTCTGTAGGTATTGCTCCTATAAATGTTCTTTTAGTTTAACTTTGTGTTCGAGTTAAATATTGAACTGAATTTTTAAAATAAGAAAGGTTTCGTTCTTGACCCATCGTTGAAGTCGCCAACTATTTTCCCGAATATTCGGTCAATTTCTGTACTTTTGCACATTTTCACGCCCTGTATGTATTCTTTTGACTTTTTAGCACTTGAGTTCTACATGTGCAAGCCATATTAATAATCTTAACGTAGCGTTTTACTCAAAATCTATTAAAACCGCTTGCATGATACTCAAAATTAATCAACTTATTTCAATTTTACGGTAATATGCGCCTAACAAGTGAAACTTAATGGTTTCTAAACAGCAAACAAGAAACATATAACACTGTTAGTTACTTGTGGTCGTGAAAGAAAACATAGATATATTTAGTATGTGCTTCATATAATGAAAAAAAAAAATTATTAAATGATTGCAGTTTTTTTACACTTGTCTGTCTGGCAGTGATTGAATACTATTTTAAGTATATTTTATAACCTAAATAATTTAATATACACAAGAAGAAATACAACACGGAAATAAGACAGGAATCTATTGATTTTTCACCACTAGCGTTATCCTTATTGTTCCTTTAAATAGCATCCATGAGTAAAAGTCATTTAAGTAAGTGTTACAATGTTCAACAAACTGTAAGATCAAAATTATTACCAAATATGAACGTACAGACCGACATACTTTATTGCAATTGTTTAATTCCACCTCGAATACATCAAAATTAACGATTTTTAATTAAAAATTCTAACAACGCAAAAACATTCTGGATATCAAAGTAGGCCTAAGGGGCCTTTCCGACTTTTAGTTACATTNATCTTATATAAACATAAATAAATAATAAAATTTTTTGGACCCGCACAATGTTTATTTTAGAAATTGCAAAATCTGCATCAGCTTAAATTACAAATCTGTATATTTAGTTGCTGATTTTACTACTGAAAGCCGGACTACCTTAATAACACTTTAAATATTAGTTGTTTGTTGCATGACCAGGATGTGAAAGATCATTCCACTTTTATGGCGGTAAGCACCTATTTGGCTAATATTTTTCATCTCTCAATCTTCGACGTGACTTTACACAAGTGTCGTACGTACAAGGTCGTGAAAGCATCCAAACCCATTCATCGGCGCATTCTAATTTTACGGAAGGTTGATAGTAGAGCAGGATGCGATCAGTATAAAGTTCGACTGAAAAATTTAGAGTATGCCAAGTATTAATAACTGTTTAAATGTGACGTAAGGTTATATTAATAACGTTATTTTTTCTTTTTAATCTATACGTCGAAGACGCTATCAACATCATTAAAGACAGAACAAATGTAGGAATAGATATACAGGAGTAAAAGATAAGTATGCTTAGATTTGCAGGTGATATGGCAGTGTTAGCATCTAGCAAGGAGGAGTTAGAAATAGCTTGAAATAAAATGGATGCGATACTGACAAAACAGTATTGTATCAAAATAAATGAAAGTAAAACAAAAATACTGATATGTAAAGGAAGAAAAAGTAGGGAAAGAGCGAATATAAAGATAGGAGACGAAAAATTAGAAGAAATGGCTGATTTTAGGTATCTAGGAAGTCAGATAAGTCAGGACGGAAGGAATAGTAGGGATATTAAGCAGAGGATAGCGCAGGGTCGAATCGCCTTCAATAAAAAGTAGTCACTTCTATGCTCGCAAACGATTAATTTAGAATTTCGAAAAAGATTGTTAAAGATTTTTGTTTGGAATGCGGCGCTGTACGGGTGCAAAACATAGACCGTGGGCGCGTCGGAAAAGAAAACTTTAGAAGCTTACGAAATGTCCTGTTGCAGGCGAATGATAGTTTAAAATGAAGAGGTAGTGGAAAGAATAGGAGCACAGAGGACTCTATGGAACTCAATAAGAAATAGGCGAGATAGGTTGGTAGGACACCTTCTCAGGCATGAAGGTCTACTCAGAGACATTTTAGAAGCAGAAACTGGAGTTAGAAGGGGTAGAGGTAGATCTAGAATAGATTACTGTTCGTAAATAGTTACGGGTATGGGTTGTTATAGTTTTAGAGAAATGCGAAGATTAGCTCATGATAGGAAACAGTGGAGGTGGTTGTCCACCTAAGGACTAACGACCTTATGATGACGACGAATATTGTAATTATACATTTAATGGGAGTGATTTTGGAGGAAAAGTTATTCAACAAGAGCGGGAAAGATATTCGAGACTCAATTTCCGTGAGGAACGAACTATTTACATACCTGGTACTTACAAATTAGTATCAAACCATCGGTCCGCGAGTCCGACTCGCACTTGACCTGTTTTTTGTCATTCCCAACATACAGAAATGAACAATTTCAAAGTCAGTTATTATTGACTTGTCTGTAATCGTATCTGAAATAAAATAATGCCAAATCGATTAGAAAACCATATGATCTCCTTGAATTCGGAAGTAAAGTTTGCATAAATTATGCACAGGTTCAAGAACTATACATCAAATTCAAATTAATTTATTATATCCGTTATCATGGAAAGTTACTTTACTGTTCACTCTAGCGAGATTCGTATACGAATGGCCATTTTTTACTTCCTCGAAACGGTTGATGTTCAGAATGTGTTTAAATTACCTAGTTCCATTTCTGTAAAGTTTGTTTACAGATTTAATTTAATCTACTATTTAATTAAAAGAAAATAATTAATATATAGTTTAGACACATTGTGTAATAGTTTACTTAACATAACCAAATTATATTAATTACCTTCTATTAATCTCACCAAGGTTTGTCATGTAAATCAAATTCCATACAGGGTATTTTACCCCCCCCTCTCTCTCGATCTATTCTCGCTTAGCCTGTGTCTGTAAATTCTAAAGCACACAAAAATAATTAAATTATGTTAATTCTGCAAAATTACCCAGAAATGTAGTATTACAAATTCCACAATTGCTTTAACTAAACAGTTCTACCAATAGTAGCAGTTTTTACCAAAATATGCATTAATTATAATGAATAATTAAAATATGTATGAGATAAGTCACGTACAGTCAAAAATAAAGTACCGTCTTAAAGAGAATACAATAAATTATTATTATATGTACTTGCCTAGAAAATATTTTTTGCTTTCCTCAAGTTTGAATTACATTACCATATTTACCTAACAATAATTAATATTCTGTACACGTACCTATAACAGTATAAAAATATTGCATAACAAGCATTATTATTTTTAACATTTTAAAGTTATAAATAATCTATTACGATCCTAATCTTTTTATATTCCGTCCTTTTTTTTAGTACTCGAAGTAAAACAAAGTGTTCCAAGCAATTTATTCAATAAACTGTATTTAATTTACCAATGCAGCAAAGTGCATTGTTTTTTGTCATCTGTATGTTGATTTACATAGGTAATTGGAATAAAGAAATGCTCTGAAAACAACAATAAATTTACATTAATTAATATCAATG
Organism: Agrilus planipennis; assembly: GCF_000699045.2. Classification (NCBI taxonomy): domain Eukaryota; kingdom Metazoa; phylum Arthropoda; class Insecta; order Coleoptera; family Buprestidae; genus Agrilus; species Agrilus planipennis. The sequence continues at coordinate 2,060,331 of NW_020439030.1, forward strand.
TTTGTTTAATTAAATATTGTTTGTTTTGTTCTGTTTTAAGTTATGTAATAAGTTAAGTACAAGCTTAATAATAAAATAATTCGAAGTGGTCCGTATTCTGTTGGAACTGCCAGACGCGGATCGCGATTTCGATCTTTTTGGATCTCATCAGCGCGTCGCAGACACCTCCGACAGAACACAGACTAACTTATACCTGCTGTCTTAACAGTGCGTCTTAGAAAATACCACAAATGGCGCGGTAAACGCCATCTGTAGTACGATGCTACATTTAGTACAAGTTTGTTTAAGTACAATTAATTTTTCTATAATTGTGTCGTAAACATTAAATTAAATTTACTAAATTAGGTAGATACCTAACGTTAACTTACTGTATAAATATAAATATACTTGATTTAGCTCCCATTTCGTCCCTTCTGATGAATAAGTCAAGATAAAATTTTTTTATTAAATACAAAACTCGACCAACGTTTCGCCTTCTTTTAGGATTCTTTATTAAAGTATTTTTTTTGTTAGGTATGTTTCTGTTTTATTGCCAAGAAGTTGGTGCCCCTATATCATCAATTTGGAATTTTCTTGTGAATTCTGTATTCTCTACAAGGATCGTTCTGTAGTTCTCAATGAGATGCGTCAATAGTCCTGCATTTTTAATAAGAAAATCAAAAAAACAAAATTTCGAAGTGCTAAGGTCATGCTGCACCTTTTTTATTGCAAAAAAGGAGTTTTGATACCAGAGAAGGATATCTAAGAAATAAGGAATTCTAGAGTTTCACATATGGTGTTTGCAAATACTTCCGAAAAAGTTTCAGCCTAACTTCTGGGCAATCTCTAAATAACTGTATCGAAAATTCCTCTTACATTTTCAGGAGAACTCCGTTAATTAGAAATTAATTGAATAATAGGATCACTAAAGATTGATCGACCTTCAACTTCGTTGCTCCGAAATATATCACTGTCGAATTTGAATTAAGAGCGAGTATTTGCAATGGTTCTAAGAAGAACTACCCCAGGTTATACATTTTTTACCCCTGCAAGTGTGTTTCCACCCCAGAACTCTGGAATACTAACCATTTTTCAACCCAAACTTGGATAACCAGCAAATCATAAACATGCGAAACGCAAACTCGTAATAATCAGGAGTTTTTACAGTAGATCCGGCCAGAACTGCCCCCACTGGGTATTTTACACTCCCGAAACTCTTTTTCAATGCTGAAACTCCAGGGTACTGGCTATTTTTCGACCCCAAACCAGATATTAGCGGGTTACAAACCTAAAAATTACTGCCTTATAGGAATTGTCAGTTGCTACAGCAATTATGACAACAACTGCTTTCATTTAAGTCACAGTCGGGAGTAGTTCTTTTTAAAACTGCTGTATGAACTCACGATTACTCAGGTAATAATGATTTTTAGACTCGCGACTCGTCAAATATCCCATTTTTGGGTATAAAAAACAATTCCAAATGTGAGATAGTCGGTTGGGGATAGTTCTAAATAGAACTTCAGTAAAAACTTGCTATCCAGACGAGATTGCGTTTTGTAGGCTTATGATTCGCTGAATATCTCATTTTTGATCAATATCCCGAGGATGGAAATTTAGCTGCTTAGTTAGGAAATTCACTACCTGGGGTAACTGTGTTCAGAACTACTGTAGATTCTCGCACTCAAACGGGATGAACTTATTCCTGCTTCCTACATCGAGAAAATATGTGGTAAATGTTTAGATGATGTCCCCCACCCCAAAAAGTGGGGGTGGGTGGGATCGAAAGAGGAGGTCTCTCCCCCACCACTGTACCATAAAAAGTTCGTGGCGGTCTCACCCCCATAAAAAGTTATAGGAGGGTAGATGGGGATGAGGGTAGGGGGCATCGAAAGAAGGTAGGAGAGATTGAAAGAGGCTGGTCACCTGAGTAAAACCCCATAAAAAATTTGCGGCGGTCTCACCCCCATAAAAAGTTATGGGGGTTGAAAGTTGATTATTTTGACAATTTTCATACACTATAATTCAAATAAAATTCAATAAAAAAATTATTTTCCTACACTTTTTAGACAAAATATTCCTTTGCATAACAAAATGGCAATTTCATTTTGACTTCTCCATATATAAAATTAGATGCAGCGTAAAATAATGAACAACAACAGGTGAAAAAAGGGTCAATCAGGGCAAAATTCCGAAGCGGAAAATAGACTTTCTTTCCAAACGAGGCACAACTATTATTTCTTATTGTGGTGCCCAGTTGTTTACCTAAAGTTGACAAACCAGATGAGTTATCTATTCAAAATCATTACAACGTGAAGGAGCTCAAAGCTCAAATAATAATGCACTGAATCCAAAAGTGCGCACACTTGACGTCAGCAACCCCTCCCAGTCCACTTTTTCAAGTCAAACAAAATACCCATTTTATATCTCTTCGACTCCCTCTTCTTCCTAATAGAAAACGGATTACATTTCTCTCAACGAGCTCATTCAAATTTATATTTAAGAAATCAATAGATATGCTGATAATTATGTTAATTTCTCTATTGGTGACAATTTAAGGTGGTTTGCTTCGTGAAGTGCTTTACATAATAGAAGTTTAAGGTACAAAAAAGGCAACTGTGACACATTGCGATTATACCATGATCTCTAATGTTTGCTGTAAATTTGAAACAGTACGCTCACTTATTTAAATAAGTCATTGTTCCTTAAAAAGGTATTTCTCAACGAATAACGAACCTGTTACTCCTGAGCAAACTCACTCGTATCGCGTTTTCGACAATACTGTTCCCGGATTCAATAATGAGGTGTCGGATCTTCGAGATTTGTTTTTTATTTGCAGCATTTCGTCTTTAAATAAAAAAAATACAGTGGCGTACGTGCCGCTTCGCTGTCGATTAGTTCACGTACGTCACAATAAAGCACTACCTTACTAATTTTTAGATTAAGTACCACTAACTCACTTAATGTTCAAATAGCTCACGAATCACGAATTGTGTTCCTAAAACTAATAATAATGTAGTAAATTATGTATTTTAGTGCAATGGCTATTTATAGTTACCTATACGCATAGGGATCTGGCGACTTTTTGACAATATTAGGAAATGTACAAATTCACGTGCATATGTGATATATCCTGTCGAAGCAGAAATCACCATCTGAAGGTCATCACGTTTCTATCACGGGAAGAATGTGCGAAAGCCTTCATTTAATTTAATAACGGACCTATCTAGTTATACTGTGTAATTATAATTTATTGATTGCTCTTCACATTTGGCATCGTTAATGTCGATGTGATGTGCTCCATCAATTTGTTTCTTCCTAATTAATCGATCACGAATTTTACTAAACAGCTGGTGATGTTCGAGCAGGATATATATATTTGGCATCAATCACAAACACTCTCCTTCAACGAGATGAAATTTTTATTATAATTGAGATTGAACGGAAGATAGATTGGTTTTGGGTGATATGAGCGGTTCTTTTTAGTTTTGTATCACCTACAGGTTTGTTTTTTTGTTGTTGATTTTTTTTCTTTATAACTGACTTGTCTTATACATCAGCCATACGTAACTGTAGCTTTAGTTAGGAATTATTTAGTCATTAATGGTTACCATTAGCTTTGTTAAAATATCCAAAAAGCAAAACACGAAAGTCATACTTAAATGAGNAGGAGATCGGGCTGAAACTATAGCTACAAGCTATCCAAGGATGGTACTATAGAATGTCACCTCAAGGTAGGCCTAGTGGCGTCATCTCTTGGTTAGGCCGGAAACTTATCAATCCACCCTCGTATTTTGTTTCGAATTTCTATTCGTATGTTAACCAATTAGACAGGTGTCAAGCCTTTTTGTACCCGTTATAAAAAAGTATCTCGTGAGGCGATTGTTAGATCCTGTTAACGCATTTCTACTTAATAACAAACAATATTTCGAAACGTTTCTTATACATATAGGCTAACTATAGCGATTAATAATGAGCCGCTACTTCTTATTACGAATTAATATAATTATCGTACAATGAGCAAACACGATCAGCAACGGTTGCGTTGTTTTGACTTGCGAATTTGTTTCCAGATAAAAGGGATTGGATCAAGGTCGCTACAATTGGCACAATAACCGGGGGACCTTGAATTAAAAATGCGATTCTTAATAAAGATGAGAGCAACGATTTTGTAACTGTTATATTGCCGCGGTACGGTGATTTACAGTTAATTAGTTAATAAAACCGCAATGTATATGATTATGTAGTGTTATATACGAAATTGCTACAATTATTGTATTTATTACTACTACAAGTACTACTATTATTGATGACTGAAGTAAGACTAAAATTAAGACTGTCCCAGTCTTAGTATTGGTCTTAATCTTACTTCTAGTCTTAGTGTTAGTCTGGATTTTACGCTTTAAGCCTTGGTCTTGTCCGAAAAAGAAATTAGTTTGTCTCTATATTTCAACCATCTGCTATCCAGACATATTAGAAATATAGAACACTTACTCAGAAATCGCGCAATTCCCTTTTTTCAAATGTTTTGTTTCAAGAAAAGAATATTAAAGTTTCTTTAAATAATTTAACTCATTAATCTACAAGAAGTAATTATGTTTCAAATATTAATATGAAAATTCATTTTCCATTTATACCAACCATGAATTACCTTAAGTTAATGAGAAAAAATTTGTTGCTGTAGTCACACCTTCGCCGGGAATCGAACCCAGGACGATTGGTTTTACACACTAATGCTCCGACTACTAAGCTACGAAAGACGACAACAGCAATAACGACAAAGCATATTCATAGGTCACAAATCTGTCGAATTAATGTAATTATATTAATACTATATACGAGGGTGGATTGATAAGTTTCCGGCCTAACCAAGAGATGACGCCACTAGGCCTACCTTGAGGTGACATTCTATAGTACCATCCTTGGATAGCTTGTAGCTATAGTTTCAGCCCGATCTCCTTGCTAGTGTAGGTTTGACAGCACGCTGAACAA
>NW_020439030.1:2066309-2084909 GCF_000699045.2 Agrilus planipennis
TTCGTCCGTCTCAACTTTCTCACCCGAACCACCACCCACCCATTCCCACGATTCCTGAACGCAGGCTGAAGAGGGCCTTCCGTCCTACCTTCCGGCGTAGACCGGAGGGCCTGCCCGCCCACCAGCATTACTGGCTGGTGGGAATGAAACACCCGAAAGTTTTTTTTAGTTTTTATAAAACAAATGAGTAATAGCAATAGCGTAGCCAAGGAGTGGGGGTTAGGGGGTTTAAAACTCACCCTAACGACTGACATCTGTTTTGTTTTAAGTACAGCGAAAAATAAAAATTGCTATCAGGTACAGGCAGCGCAGTGGAAACAACGAAATGTGCATATATATATACATGGGTCGAAAAATTCATTGTATTTCTCATATTCATTTGATTTTTGTGATATTTAACAAAATACATCGTAAGTACAAGCAAGCAACCAGGGTAATAACCCTGCCACACTCATTTAGTTTTTTAAAATAAATAATAACAAACCATAACTGCACATTTCCATTTTACTTTATACTAGCTCATACAGTTGTGTTCCCACTGATTAATTTTTGAAATTATTTTCCACTATTACCTGTAGAACATAATTTCAACTAATTACAATTTTAATTTGCCACTTAATTCTCAGCGAATTCTAATGTGTTCTTTAAAATATTAGTGGAGATTCTCTTTGCTTCTAGTCAGTGCAGTCCTATCTATTTCTAGTTTTCTGTAGGTACAACACATCCTCTAAAAGTATTTTCAGTTTAAATTTGTGTGCGAATTATATTTTGAGCTGATTTTTTAAAATAAAGAAGGTTTCGTTCTTGACCCATCGTTGATGTCTCCAAGTATTTTCTTGAATATTCGCCCAATTTTCGCACTTTTGCATAATTGTACGTCTTATATCTATTCTTTTGACCTTTTAGCATTAAGTTCTAAATATGCAAGCTATATTAATAATCTTATCGCAGCGTTATTATACAAAATCTAATTAAAACGACTTACAAGATATTCAAAACTAAAGAACTTATTTTAATTTTACGGTAATATGCATCTAAAAAGTGCGAATAAATGGTTTCTAAATAACAAGCAAGAAACATATAACATTATTAGTCGCGAAAGAAAACATAAACATGTTTAGTATGTGTTTAATATAATCAAAAAAAAATTAAATGACTGCATTTTTCTTACACTTATTTGTCTGACGGCGATTGAATACTATTCTAAGTATATTTTATAACCTAAATAATTTAATTTGCACAAGAAGTAATCAACATAGAAATAAGACAGACAAACAGACACAGACGTCCGTCCATTTCTATGTCTATGACGTCTACGACCGAATCAATCAAACTCATCGCGTCTTTAAGAAAACGCTTTTACTGCTACTAAATTAGCAAATTCATACAATTTATGTAACTGTATTTGTTATTATCTGTCGATACAATTGCTGTTACATTGCATAAATGATCGTAAAAAGGCGTCCATGTAAACATTACTCATGTCCAGGTTTGAAGGTGTGTAACCGTCTCTAGCGAAAGTAGTAAAAAAGAGAAAATGAAAAGTATACATATTACAGTATACAACATTCGTGGTCAAGTTGGCTGTCCACTACTCTCTCCACGGCATACCGCGATTTTTGCCGCATCATCGCTGCACTCAGAGCCCTTGACATGTCTTCCGACACACTTTTGATGGCAGTTTTGTATTACCGATAATTTGCAATGATATTTCGTAACAGAGAACATCTAAAAAAAACCCAAAAAAAAATTTATGTGAGTGCTTGTGGAAGTATATCTTTTTTAAATAAAATTGTGAACATCGCCAAGGGTCTTGTTCCTTATCGAAAAACGATTTTGGACATCACAATTTTCTTCCATTTATTTCACCACATTAAAAGAATTAACATAAAAACAAAAAACAGTAGAAAATATATAATTAAAAATCCCACAACTACATCAGACACATGTAACACATCTCATGAACCAATTGACCACATCACTAGGCGTTGCCCATTTTTTGCTAATAGACAGTACACCTACACAGACACACAAATACAAGGGTGGCAAATCGTGCCAAAAAAAATCACTGATGATAGCTTTATAAGCTAGCATTTAGTTAAACAATTTTCTGAATCAATTAAAAGTAGGAATAAAGTAAATTCATGAATTATGTATCTAGTCTAAGGTGACCATACGTCCCCCTTTGGGCGGGACAGTCCCTCTTTCAGGCTGTCCATCCCGCTGTCCCCAACGAGGGCATAACAGTCCCGCTTTCGCAAATAGACCAAATGATAATTTAATTTACAATTATTTTGTACCAACGTCACAATGCTAAACTTTATTGGAATCGAGGTAGACAGAACAACTGATCATAACAGACTTGACATCACACTAACCATCAAGGAAACGGAAAACTAATAGGTGTTGACAAAGATCAAAACTGTAATACTAATATCCCTTTCTAGATGACACAATAGATTAAATTAGAAGCGGAATTATTAATAATCCACGATCATATTTTCAGTATAATTTAACAACAGCAAAATTGCTTTTGACTATGCACCCAAATATATGTATCGCCTTTAATAAAAAGAAGTCACTTCTATGCTCGTGAACGGTTAATTTAGAAATTCGAAAAAGGTTGTTAAAAGTGTATGTTTGGAGCGCGGCACTGTATGGGTTCGAAACATGGACAGTAGGCGCGGCGGAAAAGAAAAGGTTAGAAGCGTTCGAAATGTGGTGTTGCAGGCGAATGATGAGGATAACGTGAGTAGAAAAGGTTAGAAATGAAGAGGTATTAGAAAGAATACGAGAACAGAGGACTCTATGGAAGTCAATAACGAATAGGCGAGATAGGTTGGTAGGACACCTTCTCAAGCATGAAGGTCTAGTCAGAGACATATTAGAGGCGGAAACAGGAGTTAGAAGGGGTAGAGGTAGACCTAGGTTAGATTACTGTTCACAAATAGTTAAGGATACGGGTTGTTCTAGTTTTAGGGAAATGCGATGATTAGCTCAGGATAGGAAAGAGTGGAGGTGCGTGTCCAACCAGTCTTAGGACTGACGACCCTATGATGATGATGAGGCTCCTTTCGCATTAGCACTTACTCCTAGTTGACCAGTGAAAACTGAGAAGACTCGAAAATAATATAATATAATATACATAACATAATTTAATATGATATTATATTATATGAAAGAAAGTGCACATAATATAGTTACTGCAACATGTCTAAAGCATCCCGGTGAAATGCTTTCGATTTTCGCTCAACTTTCATAACTGGTTTATCGGCTTGGGCAATTTGTAACTCGCAATGGGCTTGCTTCAGTTCAGATTTATATTATACCATCTTCGTTAACATTAACAACAAGAAATAGGATTAAAATACAACAAATTAATTAAAATTAAATTAATTTAAACACATATGAAACATAGCAAATTAAGTGTAGTAGTTACTTAATCACAGCGTCACTCAAAGGATCGAAGATATTTTGGCGTATTATCCTAATATTGAATTTGCAAAACAAACTGAACAATTTCGAAAAAATACATTTTGCACTAACTTTGTTGTCCATACAGTAACAACGGTAAATGATAGTAAAGGCAACTGGGGGCAGGGTGAGAGGGGGATTTGTAGCAATAAAAATATCGCATTACAGCCGATTTTGTTGTCATTATTACCGACATCTTTAGCGTTGGAACTATTAAAAACTGACGTTACATCAGAGTTGTCGTTATAACCGATATTGTTAGAACCAAATTCCACCGTATTTATTTTATGTATAATATTTCTCAACTCTAACTAAGTTGAATAACAGTCAGTCCAGAGAACAATAATGAGAATAAATTAACAATTTCAAATTAGTTTCTAATCTTATCTCACATAAAATAAGACTTAATCGATCCAAACAAGATTCTCCTTGATGTGTAACTGATCATTAATTGAATGTAAGGAATGGAATGTCAAAGAACAGGCCTGAAGATTGAAGGCCAAAATTAATACCCAAACTTTCGTCCAGTAGCTTGAAAAAATTGGACAATTGTCGGTTATTAGCCACCATACTCATCCTATTCCAATTCAATTAATTATATTATTAGTTACACAAGTTTAAAATCGCGTATATCACCCTTTTTGTATATTTTTCGATATAAAAAGTCGGTTTGACTTTACGAAATGGCGTGGAGTTTATGTTTGCCCAAAGGAGAAATTTTCGATTCCACGAAACCGAATGTAAATTTGCATTTTGGCATCAAATTCGTCGTGTACTGGATCTTTATATCCGTGACGAACCGGAAGATGCAAACTGGGTGCGGAATTGTACGACAAAACAAAATGTCACTATATGTTTATTGTGCATATTGTATGAAGTAAAAGTTGACAGCCTTAAGATGTAAGTAAAATAAGTAAAAAAAATCATACTTTAATACTTGCTACTCCACTCCGGTCATCATTAAAAGAAAGTGAAAAGAAGAAAGTGGCTCGTACATGAAGAAACTTGGATTTTAATCAACATTATTATTAATTGTTTCGCCAAATTTCACTGTAAAATTGATGACTAAGTTGAAGTTAAAATCATAAGTCGTTTTTACCCGAGATAAAAATATTCAGTCTCAGAATCTCTGAAAGCAAGACTCGAGTTTCCGTCTCTCATCGAGTCTCTCTCGAGCGGATCGCGATTTCGATCTTTTTGGCTCTAATCAGCACGTCGCTGACAGCTCCGACGGAACACAGACCAACTTTTACCTGCTGTCTTAACAACGCGTTTTAGAAAATACCACAAATGGCGCGGTAAACGCCATCAGTAGTACGATGCTACATTTTAGAATTACGTATGCTCCAACAAGGTCCATCTACTTGCTGAAACGAATCCCGGCGTAGCTAACCTCAACGTGATAGGCACGTTACCATAATCGAATAAAATAATTCGAAGTGGTCTGTATTCTGTCGAAACTACCATACGCGGATCGCGATTTTGATCTTTTTGGATCTCATCAGCGCGTCGCAGACAGCTCCGACAGAACACAAACCAAAGTTGGTTTTATTCGATTATGGTAACGTGCCTATCACGTTGAGGTTAGCTACGCCGGGATTCGTTTCAGCAAGTAGATATCCATATATTTAAATGGACCTTGTTGGAGCATACGTAATTCTAAAATGTAGCATCGTACTACAGATGGCGTTTACCGCGCCATTTGTGGTATTTTCTAACTACTTTTTGGTTCGAATCTCTCATACAGAGACTGTGAGAGACGCTCTCAGAGATGCTGAAAGACTGAGAGACTGGAGAGAGACTGAAAATTTTTGTCTAGGGTACCAAGACCCAACAAAAATGACGTTAAATAGTGTAAATACTAAATTTAAAACGGCTGATTAGCTAAATTTCAAATGATAATTTGTTTTCTTGACAAGAAAATGTTAAAAAAATAACATTCTTACTAGAACCTCCGTTGTTTACATGAAAAAATTATTCATTCTACGTTTTAAAACGACGAACAACAAAATACATCTTTCGTTACATCTACGTAAATAATCATTAAATTTTCAGCACAAGTTAAACGAAAAAATGACATCAAATTTGTTAATTTTAACACTTTTAAAATAATGATAATGACCACGTATACCTAGGTATATCGCACAAATTAACGTTAATGTTAATTAGCTTGACAAACTACGAATTATAATTGAGAATTTTGTTTAGTCTCTCATAAAATTAACGTTTCCTGAGTTGTAAGTTATAACTGTTATGTACAATGTCATTAAAGTCAGGAAAATACCTTCGTAAGTATATATTAAACAACTAAACTGGCTATTAAGATAATATTTAAACGTTATTTTTGTTATTTGACCTAGTGGTAGTTTAAAATACCTGCTTTTTAAGGATTTTTCGGTAAGCATGTAATATATAAAAAAAGAATTACCCATAAAAACGTTGTATTTACAAAAATTCTTCTGGAAAATCTCTCTGTAAATAAAAAAATAATACGAAAGGGATATATATGTTGAAAACGGTATTGAAAAGTTGGGGTACCCAGCTTGTGTCTCCAGAACCACAAAAAAAAATTCTTTTGTATCTTTATTGTTAAATGGAACTGCAACTACATTTCTTTCAGCAAAGTTACGAGATACATTCCTTGTGCAATGCTCTTCACATGCGAATTTGTCCTTTAAAAGGTGTCCTTTGATGTCGTTCGCAAACTTGTGTTGATTGATAATGGATCTTACAGAGATCCGGCTCGAAGGACCAAGTATACTATTATAATGCAACCTAAACCTAAATCTTCTTTGACGTAAACTGTTTCAACATCAATCGCTCTACTAGGAAAGAAATATTTTTTAACGTTATAGGTGCCTAACACCGTTGATTAGACATTTTCTGCAACTGTTGCATATTCATAACCAGAAATCAGATTCATATTATTAAAGCCCAAGGTCTAATTATAGACCGACATTTACCTACTGTAGACATATAAATTTAACTTTTACGACGTTATAAACGAAATATTATATATATACATAGGTACATATTTTTACCAAAAATGCCATTATTCAGTGGTTGACATTTAGCCCAAGTGAATCAAGTCATCCTTCGAAAACATTTTATGGTCAACTTGTATATAACTAACTCTGTAAATAAATCGCACCTGACGCTATATTTTATTTAGTAGATACCTATATGTACATATATACCTAATATTTCTTCTAATGCTATCAAATTCGTTTTTGAAAATGCCTACTGTATTAGGCATTTAAACATAAAGAAATTTGCCTGTTGATTGTTTTACCTTGAATTGCTAGAAACACTAGTAGTTTGTTAAATTAATTGAACCATCATCGACAAAAAAAGAAAACTATCGGCAGCTTGTATTTGACTTTAATGGCTGCAATTGTTTGTCAACGCTGTCGTGATTCCTTTTTTGAAATTGCATGGCAACTGTCTATTGATTATGTAAGAAGTTCTAGATGCACTATTATTAAATTATACAGAGTGTTCAAAAAGGGTACATCATCAATTCTACCTAATATTTTACTTTGGAAATTTTCAATTTTGAAGAGTAATTATTGAGTAATTAGTAGTTAAAGATTCAGCAAACCGAAAGATCCTTTTCCGATGCTAACGGAAATACAAGGTCTGTTCAAAAAGTATCGCGAATTTTGTATTTTTTCAAAAGTTATTTATTTATTCATGAATATCTGTTTTGTTCCCTTCAAAGTAATCGCCACCAGATATTATACACTTGTGCCAACGTTTTTTCCAATCCTCGAAGCACTTCAAAAAATCATTTTTTGAGATCTTATTCAACTCCTCCTTCGATGCCGTTTTTATATCTTCAATCGTAGCGTACTGTCGTTCTTTCATGGGCCTCTATTAGTGTGTTGTTTTTGACCAAAAATTCACGCACAATCAACGATTTGTGAGCGGGGACGTTATCATTGTGCAAAAGTCAATTTTTGTTCTTCTACAAATCCGGGCGTTTCTGGCGGATTGCTTCGCGCAAATTTCACATAACTTGCAGGTAATATTCCTTATTGACTGTTCTACCCTGTGGTAAGAACTCATGATGCACCACACTCCTGCAATCAAAGAAAACTGTAAGCAAAACCTTTACATTCGACCCAACTTGGTGAACTCTTTTCGCTCTTGGCTCGTGCTTCACTTTCCATTGGGAAGATTGATCTTTGGTTTTCACGCCATAACCGCATAGTCATGCTTCGTCAACAGTTATGACCCTCAGGAGCAAATTTGGATCAAATGAGTTCAACGGCTCCTTATCAGTGTCAATGCGATGCTGGTTTTGGTCGAAATTGAGCAATTTTGGTATGAATTTCGCGGCGACTCGTCTCATGCCCAAATCATTGGTAAAAATCGAATGGCAGAGCCAATTGATATGTTTAGGTCCTCGGCAACTTCTCTAACGATGATTCGACAATTGACCTATACTATTTTCTTCACTTCTTCAATGTTTTCGTCTGTTGTTGACGTGCTCAGGCGTTCAGCACTCTCTTCGTCGTTGACATCTTCTCAGCCCTCTGAAATCATTTTGTATCACCGATAAACGTTGCTTCGGTCCAAGGTTAACATTCGGAATGCGTTCGTGCATTTAATTTTGTTTTTCACCCAAAATTTGATACAGATTCTTTGAATAGGCGAAAATCAAAGAGGAGCCAAAACAGGTGCATGCAAAGCAACTGTCAAAAATTAATTGAACATTCAACGTGGAGGAACTTGTCGGTGTAAGTGAGAGACATGAGTACCAACGCCACAAAAAAAGTCGAAAAATCGAAAATACGTAACCCGCGGAACTTCAAATTTCGCAATACTTTTTGAACTGACCTCGTATGTATCGCTACTTTTTTTGCAGCAATAGTAACGAGTATTGATTGATTGATTTTTAATTATTTGTTAAATACTCGGCAAATAGGCGTCGTATTGAAAAAGCAAAAAGTCCAATTCATTTAGAACTATGAAAAAAACCAAAGAACATAAACGCATTTTCTAAATGGCATACTTGTTTCGTTTGTTCTTTGTTAATGTTCTTTTATTTTTTTTTGAAATTTATTTTTATTTTTTACGTAACTGTGCACATAAATACTAATGGAAGACGTTTCTTGAATTATTATTTAACGATTACGTAATCGTTAGAACTACTGTGCATATTGACTAAGTTGGAAATTTTAATGGAATGTCACGAGACGTAAAATATATGCCCATCCGTACATCTTATATGTGTAAAATGACAATCAAAATTCCACAAACGATTTCTAACGTTTTTGTCTCCGTTGTAAATATTAATATATTTTTTTTTGTAGAATATTTTCTATTAATTCTCTAACAGATATTGGTATGTATTTTTGCGTTACATAAATGGTTAACGGGTTTAAAAGAGTTTAACAACCGAAGAAATGCTATTTTTAAATAAAATCGGTTACGTAACATCATGTGCTTCTGTTTTTTTTTATTATAAAATGTCAAAAATGCGATTAATAATTTTTATTTAACATTTTCGTAATTTATTTCATTTCAAATTATAGTTTCAACACACACTAAACGACAATTCCTTAAGTAATATCCATATCTTGTACTGTTAAAGTAATTTTCACACCTTCATAAATATACATATATAATTTAAATATACGTACCTAGTGACGTAAAAAATTGACTTCAATACTTTGCCTATATGCACAAACAGAAGCTAGAAAGTTAAAAAATCTGACTGCTATTAGCAGAAGTCAATTTTCCCTGTAATAGGGTCCAAATTTCTAACGAACTTGATATTAACCCCAGAGCTGTAAAGGATATTTTAAAGCGCAACAGGAATGAATGCTACAAGTTGCGAACTTCTCTAAAAGTTTTCCCAGTGGGCCACACATGGCGGATGGAGTTTTGTGAAGAAATAATGGAAATGGCTAACAGAAATGACAAATTAATTGAACAAATTCTGTTCACTGACGAATCTTCCTTTTCTATTCATAGTCGTCACAATCTCAAAGGGAAATCAATCGCATTATTAGCGAATTTCAACCAAATGACCTGCTAAATCTCCTGATTTATCTCCAAATGATTTTATTCTTCTTTTGTTCTTCTTATGATATAGAGAAAGATATTAAAATGAAGTTTTAAAATAATCCACTCAAAACACTTTTTCAGCTTTTGTTAATAAATGAAAAATATTTACCTACCATGAAAAAGTTTTATCATTAGTTTATGCTAAAATACTTTTGAAAGGTCATACTTCATTCATAGGTATGCAGATCAAATATTTGCAAAAGGTTCGCATTAGTAATTAAACAATATTTGTTAATCAATTACGTTAAGTAACAGAACCCAGAAAATTTAAATGAGCGATTAAGAGATTTGTAAATATCGAAGGTTTATTTTATATTTTATGAAATGCAATTTACGCATTTAATATTTCATCAGTTATTGCAAATATCATCAATAGGCTAATAAATGATTGAGATTAATTAAAGAATTTCTAATGATGCTCTCATGTATTAGAGTCATCGAATTTTTCTATTTACTATTATTTCTAGCTGCATATAGAAGACTTGAGGGGTTATTGGTTCGTTTTCTTCCGAATGACAGATCACTAGACCATATTTGAAATTTTTAAATATTAATTTTTCTTTTTCAACCCTTGGCAATGCCATTTTTGCAAAATATATTATTAATGTAGTGGGAAAAATTTCGTTCAAATCGACTTAGCAGCTATGCCTTATATACAGAGATTGTAAAATTAAAAAAATGTTATTTCTAATAGCAAAGAATGTGTTATCCTCAACCCCCACGCAAATTAAAATATATGATTCGTGCCCGTAAGCTTCTTGAGGGGATTTTTTCGTTGAAAATAAAGTACTACTAATCAACTTATAGCAATAAATTATGTTAAATAATTGGCTTTATTTCAAGGATACATTGGAAATGTAAACCAGTATTGGTCCAGTTAGTATAATTACGCAATCGGATTAGTGTGTTAAAAAATACAGGCAATTTGCAACTGCCCTTCTTTATATTTAAGGCTATAACATCGGTGATACAAATTTAACAAATAAATGCCAGAGTCTACTAAATAAACTAATAAGAATTTATCATTTCGCAGGTGGCCGGTGCAAGAATTTAGAACGATGTAATGAATAATATGTTTGTTTTTGACGTGACAACGTCTTATAATTCGATGGAGCCTTCTACACGCACGAAAAAACATGACTCGTGCGGCGTTACCTCGTTCTGAGGCGTTCCATTTAAGGCTTGAAGTGCAAGCGAGAGCGCGGAACGAGCGACAAAGAGGCACAATCGGCCTCCGCGTTCGGCAGCGTTCGACATCTGTCTCTCTCCTACTTGAGTGAGCGATGCGTCCGCGTGGACAGTTGCTATACAATAATACATTTCCATTTACCTCCTTCTCTATATCCATACAAAATATCTATCAAACAAATAAAATTAAAATTTTCTTTTGAAAAATGAAACCATTCCATCAGTATTTTCTTCTCCTTCTTATCCTGAGCTAATCTTCACATTTCCCTAAAACTATAACATCCCACATCTTTAACTATTTGCGAACAGTAATCTAATCTAGGTCTACCTCTACTCCTCCTAACTCCTGTTTCCGCCTCTATGTCTCTGACTAGAACTTCATGCCTGAGAAGGTGTCCTACCAACCTATCCCGCTTATTTCTTATTAACTTCCAGAGAGTCCTCCGTTCTCCTATTTTTTCTAATATCTGTTCATTTCTATCTCTTCATTCGCCTGTAACACCACATTTCGAACGATTGTAACCTTTCCTTTTCCGCCGCGCCCACCGTCCTTGTTTCGCACCCGTACAGCGCGGCCCTCCAAACATACACCTTTAACAATCTTCTTCGAATCAATCGTTCGCGAGCAGAAAAGTGACTTATTGAATGCGACTCAAACCTGTGCTATCCTCTGCTTTATATCCCTACTACTCCTTCCGTCCTGATTTATCTAACTTCCTAGATGCCTAAAATCAGCCACTTCTTCTAATCTTTCGTCTCAAACAATAAAGAACAATTTTTTATTTATTCTAACATTAATTACATCAAACATCGTAGTAAACGATATTCTTCAAGAAGATCCCTAAGGATTTCGACTTATCGAACTAAATTCTACAAATAGTAGCAATTTTCTATAGATGGCGTTTACTACGCTGGTTGCAGCAATTCATAATGGCATTATATACTGTTGGTCTGAATTCTGTTGGAATCGTCTACACTGTGCTGACGAGATCCAATAAGATCAAAATCGACAGAATCCTCTGACCACCATTAACTTTTTGTTCTATTGTTTAATTAACCAGCATGTCGTTAATTAAAATTGTTGAGCTTCTTTTCATCAGGGTATTGCCATAATTAGGATTAAAAACGGTCTTTATTCTATTTGCAAATTTTGAAATACATAAATCTAACACAGCACTTCCAGGATGCAGTTGTCCCTGTACAACCATAACTTGAAGCAAATAAAAAAGACTTTTAATAAGCTAATGGAGTAGGTTGCATAAGGTTAAACAGCGTTTGTAGGTTAAGGTATATAATGCAATTTGCATTATATGTAAATAGGCTCGACGGGCATCTCACGCATCCGTTTTCCATTGTCGCGTGACAAAAAGTTACTGACCTATGTACAGATGTCTTTCTTTTTAACGACACTCATCCTCTGACATTATTCAGTTTTACAGAATTAGTTACATACTGTGTATGTGTTAAAACATCGAAGTATACAAAGTGATTTTGTTGCAACTCGAGATTGTACAATTACAGAAGGAATGCAATGGGGGGGCTCTCACTAGCATTCCCTGTCACTCCTGCTTCCTGACATATCACTGGCAGCCCTTTCGAACGCAATATTATATTTCTATATGTTCATTACTAAGGAGACTAGAGATAAGGGCAAAAACGTAACCAGAACAAATGGGCCTAAAATACGTCACGAATACAAAACACAGGAGTCGCTGCGCAATGAACAACTGCGCATCCATTTCAGGATTGTCAATTGTAAAAAAATCATGTCTACGCGTCAAGTCGAATGCGCAGCGTCTTACTACGCAGGGACTTACCGAACAACTTAGTGACGCTGTTACAGCAAAACTGTTTTAAAAATTTTTGGGGTATTTCACTCCTATTAGCTGCTAATGCTGATGGGCGGGCAGTCCTTTCCAATTATGCTGGAAGGCCCTCTTCAGGGAAGCATGAGAATGGATGGGTGGAAAGAGCGAAAAATTACCGGTGGAATGTTATTACTGGCCCAGTATTTGCCCATGTGATCCAAAGAATCCAGAGAAAAACCTGGACTAGGGCAGAGCCACTGTTCTCTCGATTACTAAACAATGATCTAAACCACTAGGGTTCAGGCCATGTCGCTCATGTCATACATCAAGCAACCCTGTGCCGTAATCCTGTCCAACCTTTTTAACAGTTGGGCGAAACTGACTATTTCAAAATGACTGGCAGGCCACTAAATATATATTGACGCATTCGGAGTTCCTATTTTTCTTATCTAACGTTTTTAAAGTTTTATATAGTAAAAAAATGAAGATTTTGAAATATAACTGTCGCTTATTAAAACATTCAAATAAATACCATCTAGTGCCAAATACAGAAACAAAGTTTTATGTAACAAAAATCTAAACACAATTAATTGATGCAATTAACGTGATTTTTTGCATTTTTTGTTTTAATAATTTTCATATGCCAGGCGTCAGGTTAGATGTGGACAATCAGAACAATTCAAATCAGTTAAAGATGCCCGGTTTCTTCTGCTTGTCAGGTATAAAGGGCTAGTCAGAGACATATTAGAGGCAGAAACAAGAGTTAAAAGGAATAGAGGTTTACCTGGATTAGATTACTGCTCGCAAATAGTTAAGGATGTGGGATGTTCTAGTTTTAGAACCGAGCGACATGGCCTAGAGGTTTAGACCATTGCTTAGCATTCGGGAGGACGCCAGTTCGATTCCGGGTCCGTCTGCCTTGGTCCAAGTTTTGCTGTGGTTTCCTTGGATCACTTGGGCAAATGCTCTGAGGCAGTAATATTCCACAGATAATCTTTCATTCTCTTCCGTCTTCATTTCGTCCGTCTCATCTTTCTCACCCGAACCACCACCCACTCATTCCCACGATTCCTGAAAGCAGGCTGAAGAGGGCCTTCCGCCTTACCTTCCGGCGTAGTCCGGAGGGACTGCCCGCCCACCAGCATTACTGGCTGGTGGGAATGAAACACCCAAAACTTTTTTTTTCTAGTTCTAGAGAAATGCGAAAATTAGCTCAGGATAGGGTGCGTGTTCAAACACTCTTAGGACTGAGGACCTTATGATGATGCGATTCGTTGTTAACAATCAATGTCTTCAATCACGATCATTTTTATTTTATAAGGTCAAGGATTATTCAATGAGTGAGGCTTCAATTCTTGTTCTTTTCCTTTACTTTGATATGCAGCAGTTCACGGTAAAGCTTTTAATTGATTCTAATTACAAAACGGTAGATTAGACACATTTATTTATGTCTATTTCAGTTGTCAAGTTGTTAACGTGTTAAGATGCCGTGGCTATTATAATCAATAACCGTAATTTATGAATAAGCAACAACTTCTTAAGCAATTAAAATACAGAATGTGCATTCATATGCATTAATCAGCTAATGCATCAGTAAATATTGATAAATTTGATATCATATGTGCATAGGTAGATACCTACTGCCAAATTATAAGCAAAATCGATGTAAAGATATTTTCCAAACGTGTACATACAAAATTTAGACCAAAATAGACCTAAGGCAAAGGTACTAACTGGTGTTTATACACTTGATATGAAACATGCAATGTTGATATTAAATTGTCTAGATAAATCTAATCTGCAAGAGAATCTTGAATCAATAAACGCATTAATGGTTTAGTTTTAATCCACAAACTTGGTTTTGAGTCTGCAGACTGAATCATGATCTTATTCTTGAATGTTTAGACTTAATTATGATTTTAAATTGTTCTTATTTCTCATGCAAAATTACATCAAAAACTAATCCCACAACAATGTTGGCTTCCGTTTTGCATCTTTTGATTAAACTTCTTAGTTTTAAAATCTTATTTCGATCTTCCCTGTTTATGTTAATTATTTGACATTTTTATTTATTAATAGTGGTTAATATGAAATATTAATGTGAAAAAACAGTTGATCAACTGCAACAAAAATTTTCTCTCACTAACCTTAGGTAGTTTGTAGTGGTTGGAAAATTGAAAATTAATTTTCACATTAATATTTTTGAGAGTTATCTAGGTTTGCCATTGTCCAAAATAAATAAATTGCGGAAGTTATGGATAAATCGCCTTTTAGAAGAAAGAACATTACAGCAATTTAAAGAAATTAGACAACAGGAAAAATATTAAAAGACTAAATTGTCGTGCCTTAAAAATAAACACCGCGTCGCCAATTTTAGACAATAGATCCAGCCGTAAATAATTATAGACTACCAAATATATCGTTAATCGCCTCGGTTACGGTGGTATCAGCCAGAAAGATCACGGCCAGGGTAATTTTTCAATTTACAGTGAAAGTATGTTATAATTTCTCGTGAACATTTACAATCGGTGTTATGAGCGAACCCAAAGGGGTTTCTGATGAGTTTTATTGTCATAGTTCTTGCTTAACTGCGGACATACGACCATACTCAGCATCAAATGACATCTTAGTGCATGTTAATTATACTTAATAATTGATTGGTCTTACTTGGCTTCATCAGAAATACAAGATGTTTCTGAAATAAGTTGTAAGAGAACTTGAAGAGGTTGCAATCCGAAGCCGACCCTGGGCGTGAATTGGCAACGTACAGAGAACTTACGATAACAACTAAGTAGATACATCGATGAAAAATGTAAACAGTGACGGTTGTGGAAGTAAATATTAACAGCTACTACACATATTAATATTTAGACGCCAACTGTGATAACAATTAATTAAATAACCACTTTGTTCATCGCTGATAGTGGAGTATACAATATTATCTAAAGTACACCTCGACAGACATTATTAAGAGTACAAAATACAAAAGAAATATTCGTACAACACAGATGCTGCAGTTGATGAATGCAGCGTTGTAATGTCCTATTTCCCTGTGTGATCCCACCAGGGCCGGACTTACCCTTGATTTTCGGACTACTAAACGTTTACTTAATTTTCTTGTTTTATAGATTAGATATAATTATCCAGAAATTAATAAGAAACTATGACGACTGTTCCCGATTTGACATTTCTTTTGAAATCAGTACCTAATATTATACATAAAGTGTATCGATTACACTATAATTCTGTTCTCAACTGGTCCTTTAATTATTTTCTTTTTGTTTCAGGTTCTTATTAGTTACCGTATACTACCTCAGTACATCTTTTGCTCAATCCAATATTTCGAGGTTTAGATACAACATATCAGAATATGTATCTCTTCTTCCTTCCGAACTGAGAGTGAGCGCATCGACAGCTTTACGTGCCGAGGCACAGATTGCTGAAGGCGGCGAGTGGACGAAACCTTCGTGTAAATTCAGCGATATTATACCGTGTCCGCCCAACAAATACAGGAGGCCGACAGGCGAATGCAATAACATTCGACATGCAAAATGGGGAAGTCGAGGGGCTCCATTCCTTAGACTTTTAAGACCTCAATATGCCGATGGTAAGTTTATTATTAAATTTTGAGTATTTTTATTGAGTATTAAACGATATTGGCGAAAAAGTATAGAGTACTTAATTTGAATACAAAAATACAAAAAGTTTCACTTTCTATTTCTTCTGAAGTGAAACTTTTCATGGGGCACTATGCTTTGAGATTGACAGTTAATTTGTCGAGCAAACAAAATTTGAGAAAAACTGAAAAATTATGATCCACTCAAGGAGAAGACACCGCTAGGCCTTACTCTCACTTCATTAGTCTTTGTAACTGTAGTGGTAGTCTTCATTATCATAAGGTCGTCAGTCCTAAGACTGGTTGGACACATACCTCCACTCTTTCCTATCGTGAGCTAACCCGACTAAAAATTAGAAGCAGGTTAGCCCGATATATGTGAGAATCTAATAAGGCTGTCCAGTAAGGTTCTAATGACGATTGAATAAAGATAACCAAAATAAGAATATACATGTCAGGTCCAAATGAGGATGTCCACAGTTTATCCTATCAAAATAAAAAGTTGATGAAATGAAGTTTTTCACGCTAGGATCTTATCAGGATTAGATCATTTCATGCTTTACAGGGTAAATATAATTAAATTCTGATCAGGATTGAGTGTGGATAAACTTGATTGGCCAGAATTTAAATATCATCAGATGACTATCCAAGAAAAAATGGATTTTCCTTCTTTCTAAATGTCAATTACAATTTTACCAGTTTTGTTATACGATCAATAAATCTATGGTTGTCTTAAAACTGGCCTATTTTAATAATAAATTTGCAATCATGTTTTGGTAGGGTTCTTTGAATTTCCCTATTAAGTCTTAATTTTTATTTCCTTATCAGGTACTTCTTAAAAAAAAGCGCAACGGTCCTATTCATATCCACGTAGGGTGGTCCTTCTCAAGACCTTGTATGAATCAAGGTTATACCCTGTCGGGTCCACGATCATAATTTCTAGTCGGGGATCTTCGCATTTCCCTACAACTAGAACATACCACATCCTTAACTATTTGCGAACAGTAATCAGTAATCTAGGTCTACCTCTACTCCTCCTAACTCCTGTTTCCGCCTCTATGTCTCTGACTAGAACTTCATGCCTGAGAAGGTGTCCTACCAACCTATCTCGCCTATTTCTTATTTACTTCCATTGAGTCCTCTGTTCTCCTATTCATTGTAATACCTCTTCATTTCTAACATTCTCCGTCTATAATATCCTCATCATTCGCCTGTAACATCACATTTCGAACCTTTTCTTTTTCGCTGCGCCCATGTTTCGCACCCGTACAGCACCGCGCTCCAAAGATACACCTTTAACAATCTTTTTCGAATTCCTAAATTAATCGTTCGCGAGCATGGAAGTGACTTCTTTTTATTGAAGGCGTCTAGACCCTGCGCTATCGTCTGATGTATATCCCTACTACTCCTTCCGTCCTGACTTATCTGGCTTCCTAGATACCTAAAATCAGCCACTTCTTCTAATTTTTCGTCTCCTATCTTTATATAATCGTAGTTTTATGTTATTCGCTTAAGAATAGTGAGATTCATTAAATGCCATACAAAGTTTCATTTCTGACGCCGTTAAATTTGACTAATGCATACTTTTTGTTTTGTATAGTTTTACTAATCTGCAACTTGATATTTTTAATACGATAGAAGCTTAAGAAAGCTATTAATCAAAGTATGCGTGATCTTGGACTTTTTTGAAACAATTTTTTTGGTCATTATCCAACAACTGTAAGGAAAATGTGAACATATGCATTATTTATTCCTGCATTTTGTACTTACTGAGACAAAAAACCCTTGACCTTTGATTAAAAGACAAAAAAGTTATTAAATCAAGAATTACGTACATATTTCATACGAAAATGTGAACTTAATAAAAGTCAACTTATAAATTGAAAGTCTATTAGATTATTCAATCAATATGTCAATTCAGTTCGAATAAATGCAGTATAAACCGAATTGTGCCGATAAACATCAGTGTTACAGTATAAAAGTAATAAATTAGTTTTTAATTTAGTCTTTGAAAGTACAAGTTAATTAATACTAGTCGCACCTAAATTTGTATTTCCTGAACCGACAGTTTATATCACATAAAACTGAGTAATAAATATATCGACACAAGTAAATACTTTAATTCGTTTTTGGGAGAAGTATTACCCACAAACAGGCCTACTAATCACCCAAAAATTATATTCTAGTGTTGATGGGTTTAACAAAATTAACTTCTAGTACTGATAACGACAAAAACTAATTATTTACACTAATTATTGAAGAACTTAAAAACACTATTAAATTATTACTAAACTTAGTTTATGAATTATTCTCTTTATTTACACTACTGTTGATATATCACTATTCACTGCGCCATTTATTTCACTTCTATCACTGTCAATTTATTTCTGGATTCACTTCTGCAACGGTCAATTTATTTCTCCTCTGTCACTAGTGAAC
>NW_020439030.1:2085360-2096785 GCF_000699045.2 Agrilus planipennis
AAACGGAGTCATTATATCCAAACTTTCCTATAGAGAATTTAATATGAAAACCAAACTTAACACTGCAATTACTTCATATTAAGCGGTTGGTCAATATAGGCGGAGTCATAATAAACTAATTCCACTGTATCTATAGAATTTATAAAACGGCGATGTTAAATTATTGAAAAATATTTCGTATCATAACGTTGCTAACGTTGTTTCAAATTCTATGTATAAAATGTTTGCAAAAGCAAGCTCCTTTATTTCCAAAACCACTGAAACTAAACTTACGAAAAGGTCAGAGTTTTTAGAAGTTTACCTGAACATTGGAATGTTCTAGGTTTGATGGTTTTTTAAGAATTTGCTATTTCTAATGTTGAACTCGCACCACCACCGACCCGGATTTTCTGATTCATTGACTCTGCCGCAGTGTCACACTCGTACAATTAATTGATTACCCACAAAGAATTATTTACGGATGATATATTAATTGTCTATTATTTATTGAATCGGTATTCTCTGGAATTACCATCAGAAGTAACAAATGTTGTCAACAGAATAAATAATTGACTAAACTAAAAAAAAATAATTCTTTTAATACTTCGCCACGCGCAATACATCAACCACATTTTTTTTAAATCTTTCTTTGCCGGATCATGACCTGTTTGTCCCATCTGATATTTATGAAAACGTTTTTATTTATTTGAAAAGGTTGTTGGTCAATAGACACCCAATCGATCAAGGGCAGCTATTCAGGTGAAGTAGGTGAGAAACCTCTCGTACCTGTCAAAATGTAATTTATGTTATAATATTTTATATTTTACTATAAAGGAAAATATTTGACGTCGAGAACAAATTAGCAACCCTACCTGTTACCGAATTGGGAAGAGTTCGCCAGTCTACTGTACCTGCATGTCATGTTATTTATACGTTTAGTGTACTATACGACGTCGGCGAGTAGATGCTTAATTAGACCTAATTACTTAAGAGAAAACAAGCACATCACCATCATCATCCGTCGGCAGTCCTAAGAATGGATACGCACCTTCACTCCTTCCTATCCTGAGCTAATCTTCGTATTTCCCCAAAACTAGAATATTCCACATCCTTAACTATTTGGGAACAGTAATCTAATCTAGGTCTATCTCTACTCCTTCTAACTCCTTTTTCTCCCTCTAATATGTCTCTGACTAGACCTTCATGCCTGAGAAGGTGTCCTACCAACCTACCTCGTCTACTTGTTATTGACTTCTATAAAGTCCTCTGTTCTCCTATTCTTTCTAATACCTATTCATTTCTAACCTTCTCTATCCACGATATCCTCATCATCCGCCTCTAACACCACATTTCGAACGCTTCTAACCTTTTCTTTTTCGCCGCGCCCACTGTCTATGTTTCGCACCCGTACAGCGCTGCACTCCATACACCTTTAACAATCTTTTTCGAATTTCTAAATTAACCGTTCGCGAGCATAGAAGTGACTTCTTTTTATTAAAGGCGACACGACCTTGCGCGATCCTCTGCTTTAATCCCTACTACTCCTTCCGCCCTGACTTATCTGACTTCCCAGATACCTAAAATCAACCACTTCTTCTAATTGTTCGTCTTCTATGTTTATATTCGCCCTTTCTCAACTGTTTCTTCCCTTGCATACCAGTATTTTTGTTTTACTTTGATTTATTTTCATACAATACTGTTTTGTCAATACTTCTACCTTTTTTTAAAGCTATCTCTAACTCCTCCTTGCGAGATGCTAATACTGCTATATCATCTACAAATCTAAGCATACTAATGTTTTGCCCCTCTATATCTATCCCTACAGTTGTACTGTCTTTAATGATGTTGATCGCGTCTTGAACGTATAGATTAAAAAGTAGCGGTTACAGTGTGCATCCTTGTCTGACTCCCTTCCAAATATTTACTTCCCTAAAATTTATAGCACATATTTTGAGGATTACTGGAGAACATAGCATACTGCACCTGATTCATAATTTAGCTTTTTTCGTTTTCTTTTTCAACCCTTCGCCTATTTTTGATTTCTATTGTCAACTTCTCTATTAAAATTTTTTATGCATTCTGTTGTCATTGAATACAATGTAGTCTGTATTTTCCAATAATTCCTGCATTATACAATATAAAAGAAACGGTTATTTAAATGTTGCATGTGAGAGGATAATAAATAAATAATTAAACGTAATAGTAATTAGAGTTTTTCTATAGTTTATTATTGTAAAACATACAATTCACGTTGTTAATACAAAATGATTGTTGATGATTATGCAGAAGAAACGGTGAAATATGTTTTTATACTGTGAAATGCACGCATCAGTGACAGATCCCGCAAAAAAAAAATGAATATGAACAATCTTCGTTGTAAAAATAATTAAAGTATTGTACTGATTACGTTGCTCCATTGTACTCACGTCAATAAAACATGAAAAGGATTTATACGTAATAATAAGAACTATTCGTTCAGTATTTCTTAGAATATGAGAAATTGAATTTGCATACTGTAAAGGGATAATCAAAGAAATATTTTTTGATAGATATTTCTAACTGAGTTTATAAATTACTTTACAAGCAATATCGATCGTCTAAAAACAAATCCACAAGTAGAATTCTATATTAAATTATCTATTTCATGTTATTTCTTGAGCGGTATAAATTAAAGATGGCGTCGTTCTTGTCACGTGGCGAAATGCTTTTAACCTATTGTATGTAACTTCTTATCATTTTACCGGAAAATTTGACATTTGTAGGAAAGAAAGGTGATGTTTAATAGAAATTATTTTCATTACCCATTACAGAAAAAAAATTCAACGTATTTTTTACATTAACCATTACAAAATAACAGTTAATGAAAAACACGAACTGTTGTTTATTTTCCCGCTTTTTTCGTCATTTACAATAACAATTGTTTTTTAAACCGTCAAATAATATTCAAAACACAATGTTAGGTATTGATACTTTAGCTAATATCATTCAGAAACGGTGCATGCTTTAGTTAAGTCTGCTCCCGTGTTGCGCAATATCAGCCATTTTACGATTGCCTTCAACTTCTTTCATCTCAAATTTACCGCACGTGATTTGAAAACACCTTCGCGCTAAATGTTCCTCGTTGTTCCGCATTCCTTAAAAAAATACAGGTCTTAAATAATTCATGTAACGCATTTACTCAAATGTTTATATTATAAAAAAAAATAATAATCAAATCAAAATTTATTTNATATATGTCTAGATATATATATATATATATATGTACAGAGTGTTCCTAAAAGTTCATAATACCAGTAATACAGTAGAATTCGTTTGTTATGACTCCGCCTATATTGACTAACCGCTTAATATGAACTAATTGCAGTGTTAAGTTTAGTTTTCATATTAAATTCTCTATAGAAATGTTTGGATGTGATGACTCCATTTAAAATCGCATATCGTTTATTATGACTGATTCTCAAGAAATCATATCCGGCTATAGTGATCCAAGCGATTAATAATAACATTTTCGCTCATTTTTCTAACCCTTCTTATGTATTTGATATTACAATTCATCGTTCTTTTTCCGTTTCTGTTAATAAATATGTACAATTATAGTTTTTCTCTCTATTAAACTAAGTAACTAACGATATAACTAATAACTAAGCTTTATACAACGCCCACTTAGTATGACGTGTTTGTCATTTCCCTTCGATTTCACTATAAGCGGATTCTACTGTAAAAAAAATATTAGTCGTTGTCCACAATTTCGTCTTCATATGGAATTCGATTATATGGTAAACCTCCTGACTCAGCGATTTGGGCCCTCCCTTCATAGATACATCAAAATGTGATCGCCCATTTGAGCTTTCGGAGGTAGATTTTTTAAAAAAAAAACTTTCTTTTTTCTTTTTTTTTTTCTCGCCTCGCTCACGTTAATGCCCTAAATACGTGTCAAAAATCATCGACAGGCACATAAAACTAATTTTTCAATGTTTGTATCCACATTAAAGTAGTTCTTTTACTAAAAATAGATAAGATTTGGTTTATTTCTCAAATTATATTTATTATCTGAACGATACCGTTTCGGCATTTACACCATTTTCAAAAGAAAAAAATACTAAATCTATAAAGTTATTTGATGTTTAAATGCTAAATGTTCTTGGAAGGATATCAGTTTGGTTATTAGTAACAAAGTTGTTTTCTTAATTGCCTATACTATCTGTAAACTTTCATCGTTGGTGTTATGTAGTATTTTGAAATTATTTCTATCTAAACTATGGTTATTTAAGAATCAGCAGAACTTGTACCCAACTACTATTGCTTCTCTGCAAAAGCGATTTTTTATGTTCTTTTAACCTACATTTTAAATTTCTGTCAGTTTGGCCGATATTGATAGCGTCACAATTTTTACACTTCATTTGGTAGACTTTTATTAGAAAAAAATGGTGGATACCATTAAATTATGAAAATTGTAAGGTCATTTTCTTTGATCAAGCTGGTAGAGCTTTTAAATATAGGATTGTATTTAAAATAACCATAATTAATGTGTTAAATAATTTCAAACTATTACATGACATCAACAAAAAAAATTGGACTTCCTTGAATGAGTAGAGATAACAAAAGCAAATTGCAGTATCGTTAACATAAAGAAGCACGGTGCGCGTCAAAGTAAAAAAAATGAGATTTCACATAGAATTATTAGCAATTAACGATTTTGGATTTTTAGACCTTTATTCGTAATAAATCTGTAGATTCAAATTCAACGGGGAAATCCCTTTTGTTTATCAGCCACTGAAGCGACAAAAAGACAATAAATATAAATAAGAGTTCTACTTTTTTCTCTAAAAAAGGGGAAAAACTCTAATAGTAGATTCTTTCAATTGTTTTGTGTCACTTTAACTCAGCATTGTTAAATCAGATTTCAGCCATTACTTACGTATCTACTAATTGTAAGTAAACATACATTTCATTAATATTATTTCAACAGTTGTTTACATTAAGCAAGTTCAAAATTTACAATAATAAATCCAAGGTAATGACAGTGTGGGTCTTCACATCAATCATAGCCGTTCTTGACATTCATCCAATAAAGAACACTCTCCCAACATTCGAACATGTGCTTCAATCGATCTGATACTTTTACATTAACAATTGCGATTATGAATTGTATCGGACGGGGAGTCAGGTGAAGGTTAATAAAATAAATTTTAATATATGTAGGTAAACCAAACAAATACACAAACATAAACAAAACAAAAATATGGTAAACATCATAATTGTCCACTTATCGCATTGGTTGTTACATTTCTTCTTAAATTGAGCCAATCTTCGGATTTCTCGAAAAGAAGCTTCAGTTATCCTATTTTTGAAGGATTTGGTCGATGGATATTGAAAATTGTTTTTTAGTATTTACTTCATTCTCACATTTTATTAAATAAAATATTTACGTTTCCATCAAGAATGGGAATCCCAAAGATGCAGAATGAAGTGACCGTGACCGTTTTAACAAGGTTCAGGTACTAAAACATCCTTTTTTAAAGGAATTTCCAATAAAACATTGCACAAAGTAGAAAACTGGCCGTTAAGAAGTGACCAGAATCAGAAATTTTAGTGTATTAATCGAAATACAAGTATAAAAGCGAAAGATCACTCATTCACTCACTGAATAAACACTAAACCTCGAAAACTACTTTACGAAATAGGCTGAAATTCGGCAAGTAGGTAGTAATTATTTTATTGATTATTATATTTAGTGATAGGACTGAATTGAGTGGGACTGTCGCAGTTTTATACGAATGTCTTATGTTTTGCTGCTAAAGACATAAAGATGAGTTAGTCTGGTGCATCACGAAAATAAAAAATAAGTGTATGCACCATCGACAACAGGTACTATCGTCCAAATTTAGACGAGCTCATCTAGTTAAGGATGTTTGGGAGGTATGTCAAAATACTACGAGATAAATAAAAATTTGGAAAAACGTTCCTCATTCAATTCTAAAACTCCTGTAAAAATTACAAATCGATTCACTAAACCGTTAAAAAGCTATTGTAATTTTAAAAAATTGTAATTTTACACGTCATTTTATGGAGATTCGTTAACCGAACAGATTAAATTCATTTTTATTAACAGAAAAAAAGCTACCAGAAANCATTCTCCGTCTATAATATCCTCATCATTCGCCTGTAACATCACATTTCGAACCTTTTCTTTTTCGCTGCGCCCATGTTTCGCACCCGTACAGCACCGCGCTCCAAAGATACACCTTTAACAATCTTTTTCGAATTCCTAAATTAATCGTTCGCGAGCATGGAAGTGACTTCTTTTTATTGAAGGCGTCTAGACCCTGCGCTATCGTCTGATGTATATCCCTACTACTCCTTCCGTCCTGACTTATCTGGCTTCCTAGATACCTAAAATCAGCCACTTCTTCTAATTTTTCGTCTCCTATCTTTATATAATCGTAGTTTTATGTTATTCGCTTAAGAATAGTGAGATTCATTAAATGCCATACAAAGTTTCATTTCTGACGCCGTTAAATTTGACTAATGCATACTTTTTGTTTTGTATAGTTTTACTAATCTGCAACTTGATATTTTTAATACGATAGAAGCTTAAGAAAGCTATTAATCAAAGTATGCGTGATCTTGGACTTTTTTGAAACAATTTTTTTGGTCATTATCCAACAACTGTAAGGAAAATGTGAACAACTGCGTTATTTATTCTTGCATTTTGTACTTACTGAGACAAAAAACCCTTGACCTTTGATTAAAAGACAAAAAAGTTATTAAATCAAGAATTACGTACATATTTCATACGAAAATGTGAACTTAATAAAAGTCAACTTATAAATTGAAAGTCTATTAGATTATTCAATCAATATGTCAATTCAGTTCGAATAAATGCAGTATAAACCGAATTGTGCCGATAAACATCAGTGTTACAGTATAAAAGTAATAAATTAGTTTTTAATTTAGTCTTTGAAAGTACAAGTTAATTAATACTAGTCGCACCTAAATTTGTATTTCCTGAACCGACAGTTTATATCACATAAAACTGAGTAATAAATATATCGACACAAGTAAATACTTTAATTCGTTTTTGGGAGAAGTATTAGGTACCCACAAACAGGCCTACTAATCACCCAAAAATTATATTCTAGTGTTGATGGGTTTAACAAAATTAACTTCTAGTACTGATAACGACAAAAACAAATTATTTACACTAATTATTGAAGAACTTAAAAACACTATTAAATTATTACTAAACTTAGTTTATGAATTATTCTCTTTATTTACACTACTGTTGATATATCACTATTCACTGCGCCATTTATTTCACTTCTATCACTGTCAATTTATTTCTGGATTCACTTCTGCAACGGTCAATTTATTTCTACTCTTCTCGGCGATCGTCTCTTCCTTAAATACTCTTTTGTTTACTTTCGGGAACCTTCTCGAAACGTCCGAATAGTTTATTTTTTCTTTGAACTATTTAACTGCTTCCCCAGAACGCAGATACGATACACACATTTACAAATACGGCGCACATGAAGAAAGGCGCCCGCGGCTAGTCGGCGAATCGATAAGCTTTTCACGCACACGTGTGCCCGATCGCACACAAACACACTCGTGCTCGTTACAATATATTTTTTATAGGAATAAACATTGGCACTTAAAAACCAGGACTGCCAATAGTTTCATCAGGAACCTCTAGATTAATTATTAAATTAATATGAAACAAATTACGGTTTCAGTTTTATTATATTCAGAAAAATACATTAGAGTTAGAACTCAAAAATATTTATATACAGTACAATCCGCTTATAATGAGATCGTAGGGAAATGACAAACACGTCATACTAAGCGGTCGTCATACAAAGCATAGTCTTAGAAAATAAACAACTTTCTATTTTGGTTAGTTATTTAATTTAATAAAAGAACGATGAATTGTAACATCAATATACATCAAAATGTTATTATTAATCATTTGGGTCACTTTAGGCGGATATGATTTCTTGAGAATCAGTCATAATAAACGATATGTCATTTTAAACGGAGTCATTATATCCAAACGTTCCTATAGAGAATTTAATATGAAAACCAAACCTAACACTACAATTACTTCATATTAAGCGGTTGGTCAATATAAGCGGAGTCATAATAAACTAATTCCACTGTATCTATAGAATTTATAAAACGGCGATGTTAAATTATTGAAAAATATTTCGTATCATAACGTTGCTAACGTTGTTTCNTTAAACGGAGTCATTATATCCAAACTTTCCTATAGAGAATTTAATATGAAAACCAAACTTAACACTGCAATTACTTCATATTAAGCGGTTGGTCAATATAGGCGGAGTCATAATAAACTAATTCCACTGTATCTATAGAATTTATAAAACGGCGATGTTAAATTATTGAAAAATATTTCGTATCATAACGTTGCTAACGTTGTTTCAAATTCTATGTATAAAATGTTTGCAAAAGCAAGCTCCTTTATTTCCAAAACCACTGAAACTAAACTTACGAAAAGGTCAGAGTTTTTAGAAGTTTACCTGAACATTGGAATGTTCTAGGTTTGATGGTTTTTTAAGAATTTGCTATTTCTAATGTTGAACTCGCACCACCACCGACCCGGATTTTCTGATTCATTGACTCTGCCGCAGTGTCACACTCGTACAATTAATTGATTACCCACAAAGAATTATTTACGGATGATATATTAATTGTCTATTATTTATTGAATCGGTATTCTCTGGAATTACCATCAGAAGTAACAAATGTTGTCAACAGAATAAATAATTGACTAAACTAAAAAAAAATAATTCTTTTAATACTTCGCCACGCGCAATACATCAACCACATTTTTTTTAAATCTTTCTTTGCCGGATCATGACCTGTTTGTCCCATCTGATATTTATGAAAACGTTTTTATTTATTTGAAAAGGTTGTTGGTCAATAGACACCCAATCGATCAAGGGCAGCTATTCAGGTGAAGTAGGTGAGAAACCTCTCGTACCTGTCAAAATGTAATTTATGTTATAATATTTTATATTTTACTATAAATGAAAATATTTGACGTCGAGAACAAATTAGGAACCCTACCTGTTACCGAATTGGGAAGAGTTCGCCAGTCTACTGTACCTGCATGTCATGTTATTTATACGTTTAGTGTACTATACGACGTCGGCGAGTAGATGCTTAATTAGACCTAATTACTTAAGAGAAAACAAGCACATCACCATCATCATCCGTCGGCAGTCCTAAGAATGGATACGCACCTTCACTCCTTCCTATCCTGAGCTAATCTTCGTATTTCCCCAAAACTAGAATATTCCACATCCTTAACTATTTGGGAACAGTAATCTAATCTAGGTCTATCTCTACTCCTTCTAACTCCTTTTTCTCCCTCTAATATGTCTCTGACTAGACCTTCATGCCTGAGAAGGTGTCCTACCAACCTACCTCGTCTACTTGTTATTGACTTCTATAAAGTCCTCTGTTCTCCTATTCTTTCTAATACCTATTCATTTCTAACCTTCTCTATCTACGATATCCTCATCATCCGCCTCTAACACCACATTTCGAACGCTTCTAACCTTTTCTTTTTCGCCGCGCCCACTGTCTATGTTTCGCACCCGTACAGCGCTGCACTCCATACACCTTTAACAATCTTTTTCGAATTTCTAAATTAACCGTTCGCGAGCATAGAAGTGACTTCTTTTTATTAAAGGCGACACGACCTTGCGCGATCCTCTGCTTTAATCCCTACTACTCCTTCCGCCCTGACTTATCTGACTTCCCAGATACCTAAAATCAACCACTTCTTCTAATTGTTCGTCTTCTATGTTTATATTCGCCCTTTCTCAACTGTTTCTTCCCTTGCATACCAGTATTTTTGTTTTACTTTGATTTATTTTCATACAATACTGTTTTGTCAATACTTCTACCTTTTTTTAAAGCTATCTCTAACTCCTCCTTGCGAGATGCTAATACTGCTATATCATCTACAAATCTAAGCATACTAATGTTTTGCCCCTCTATATCTATCCCTACAGTTGTACTGTCTTTAATGATGTTGATCGCGTCTTGAACGTATAGATTAAAAAGTAGCGGTTACAGTGTACATCCTTGTCTGACTCCCTTCCAAATATTTACTTCCCTAAAATTTATAGCACATATTTTGAGGATTACTGGAGAACATAGCATACTGCACCTGATTCATAATTTAGCTTTTTTCGTTTTCTTTTTCAACCCTTCGCCTATTTTTGATTTCTATTGTCAACTTCTCTATTAAAATTTTTTATGCATTCTGTTGTCATTGAATACAATGTAGTCTGTATTTTCCAATAATTCCTGCATTATACAATATAAAAGAAACGGTTATTTAAATGTTGCATGTGAGAGGATAATAAATAAATAATTAAACGTAATAGTAATTAGAGTTTTTCTATAGTTTATTATTGTAAAACATACAATTCACGTTGTTAATACAAAATGATTGTTGATGATTATGCAGAAGAAACGGTGAAATATGTTTTTATACTGTGAAATGCACGCATCAGTGACAGATCCCGCAAAAAAAAAATGAATATGAACAATCTTCGTTGTAAAAATAATTAAAGTATTGTACTGATTACGTTGCTCCATTGTACTCACGTCAATAAAACATGAAAAGGATTTATACGTAATAATAAGAACTATTCGTTCAGTATTTCTTAGAATATGAGAAATTGAATTTGCATACTGTAAAGGGATAATCAAAGAAATATTTTTTGATAGATATTTCTAACTGAGTTTATAAATTACTTTACAAGCAATATCGATCGTCTAAAAACAAATCCACAAGTAGAATTCTATATTAAATTATCTATTTCATGTTATTTCTTGAGCGGTATAAATTAAAGATGGCGTCGTTCTTGTCACGTGGCGAAATGCTTTTAACCTATTGTATGTAACTTCTTATCATTTTACCGGAAAATTTGACATTTGTAGGAAAGAAAGGTGATGTTTAATAGAAATTATTTTCATTACCCATTACAGAAAAAAAATTCAACGTATTTTTTACATTAACCATTACAAAATAACAGTTAATGAAAAACACGAACTGTTGTTTATTTTCCCGCTTTTTTCGTCATTTACAATAACAATTGTTTTTTAAACCGTCAAATAATATTCAAAACACAATGTTAGGTATTGATACTTTAGCTAATATCATTCAGAAACGGTGCATGCTTTAGTTAAGTCTGCTCCCGTGTTGCGCAATATCAGCCATTTTACGATTGCCTTCAACTTCTTTCATCTCAAATTTACCGCACGTGATTTGAAAACACCTTCGCGCTAAATGTTCCTCGTTGTTCCGCATTCCTTAAAAAAATACAGGTCTTAAATAATTCATGTAACGCATTTACTCAAATGTTTATATTATAAAAAAAAATAATAATCAAATCAAAATTTATTT
>NW_020439030.1:2100207-2114862 GCF_000699045.2 Agrilus planipennis
TGAAATAAATGCAATTTTAAAGTTTTAATTATTATTTAAACATATTAAAAAGTTTTACGCTCATTATTAATAGAGATTGAAACTAAATATTTTTTTGTTTCGAAGTTGAAATCAAGGCATATTCACTGCCAAAAGTCAGTTAAAAATTTTCCATATTATTCGTTATATCTTATTTTATTCAAAGTTTTTGGTCAATTCCAAATTTTCTCTCAAACCGTATACTTTTTCTTGTGTATAGATAGTATTTATTTACCTCATGATATGCTGCAAAACCTAATTAATCACGAATTTCTAATTTTATGTACTCTTGGCTCCGATTGTACCTCCCAAACATCCTTAATAATAAAGTTATTGTAAATTAGCCACAGAAAAAAAAACAATAACACAGTGATATACATATTTGATGGTAGAATTAACAGCAATCGCCATAGCAGTTGGCTGTCTTGCTTGCATCATGGAGAAAGTTGAAATATTTACGGATCACATGATAGGTACCACATAGCGTGCTTATTGTGCGATAGTAGATCGTGGCATTCACCTTCAGTTATTGCGATTCTTTTATACGATATGACGAAAGATGCTTACTTTCAAGAGAACGTCTGCAACAACTACATTTCCATCATATCGGATATCCCCTAGTCCCTGATTATGTTTCGCTCAATTATGATCTTTTTTAACTCCTATACATAAACCCAAATATTACTAGAACATGCCAAAGCTTGGTATGGTTTGTAACCCTTTGAATATTAAAAAAAAAGTAGGTCAAGTACGCCATACTTGCGTGATTACCGCTCCGTACCATTTATTTCTTAGCATGTATTACATTCTTTGAAAACTAATTTGATTTTTGATGATTGTGACGAAACTAACAAATTTGCATTCCGGCTGGTATAAAATATCATAGAGATACGTTCCTTTCTTGAAGAAATTTGATTTTGAATAAATATTGTAAAAGAATATGAGGACGAAGGTCCCATTACATAGAAGAAGGTGAATGAGGATCAGGATTTACGTTGGCATCTTTGATTGGGTTTGCTCTGATAGGGAGATACATTCGAGTTCGCTTCGTTGTTTTAGTTTGACAAATAATAGTATTAAAGATTAAAGGATATGGCTTGTTACGTGGACGACGGGGGGTCAAAGGTTCATGAATTTTGCTTTGCGTAATTGTAGAAGATGTATTAGAAAGAATAGGAGAACAGAGGACTCTATGGAAGTCAATAAGAAATAGGTTGGTAGGACACCTTCTGAGGAATGACGGTCTAGTCGGAGACATATTAGAGGCAGAAATGGGAGTTAGGTGGGGTAGACATAGACCTAGATTAGATTACAGTTAGCAAATAGTTAGGGATGTTAGTTATTCTAGTTTTAGGGAAATGCGAAGATTAGCTCAGTATAGCAAAGAGTGAAGGTACGTGTCCAACCAGTCTTAGGACTGACGACCTTATGATGATGATGATGTAATTTATGGGCAGTCCTCTTAGAAATTCCAATATAAACGAACTTTTTATTGAAACTGTTATTGTACAATTTTAATTTATTCTTAAATTCGTTCAAGAATTTCCCCATTACTTAAAGAAACGGTGCAAATTATCTATTTGTTTAGGTTTTTCCCAGCCGCGTCTTTCCGTAAAGAATCGTCCTCTACCAGGGCCCCTGGATGTGGCAGATTCGCTAAAAAGTAAACCTATTGTACCGCACGAATCCGTAACAGCTCTTGTTGGTGCTTGGAGTGAGCTTCTCCTTCATGACCTCGCGAGCATCGGAAACTTGAGAAATCAAGAATGCTGCAAGAGCAAATCGATTCACCCAGAGTGCTACGGTTGGTTAGGGAATGGCCAGTGTTCAGAATATATGAGATCGCTTCCAGCAATGGATATGGATGATTGTGAATTTGGTAAGAATTGCAAAAGAAATGATTTTTCCAAAAACAAAAGAACTAAAGAGGTATTTTCTTCCAGAATATCGTAACCAAATGAACCTTGCAACGTCTTTCTTGGACGGTTCAGCAATTTATGGAAGTACAGATGCTGCAACTGACAGACTCAGGACGTACGACGCCGGTCTGGTGAACGTATCTGCATGCAGCAGTTGCAACACGAACGCTCTGTATTCAGCAATCCTAATGGAGCATAACAGAATCGCAATTGATTTGGCCAGATTAAACAGACATTGGTTGGACGAAACGCTATTTTTGGAAAGCAAAAAGATTGTTACATCTCAGATCCAACACATAACTTACAATGAATTCTTGCCGACTATTTTGGGCGAGGTAAACTTAACAATAGATAATAAGGAGGTCATCAAAAAAAGCCAATACATACATTTTCAGGTCGCGATATCACAAAGTCCACTTCAGTTGAAGTCACGAGGTCACTTTACCAATTATTCCAGCGCTAACAGGGCAGGGATATACAACGAAGTTGCTATGACAGCTCTACCTGCTCTACTCTCCATGTTACCCACTTCATTGGTACGTTTTTTTAATTACCCGTTTCACACCAATTCAAAACTTATTAATAAAATAATTTAGATGAATGAAACAGCTGAAAGTTTTGCCGGAATGATCGATCTCCTCATTGGGACTGCTTCACAAAATCCTACCATGAACATGATCGTGCCTCTTCGAAACGACTGGGACACTGCTTCCTTATTGATCCACATGGGCAGAGACCACGGAATCCCATCATACCCAGCCTACGCAGAATTTTGTCACAATGTTACTATAACAACATTTGACGATTTGAAGTTTACAAGGATACGTCCTGATAACATTCGTCTGCTCAAAACGTTATATAAGTATGTAGAAGATTATTTTGAAGTGTTAGAAACGAATTTTCAATAAAAATATTTTAGATCGCCCTCTGATATCGACCTTCTAACTGCATCGATATTGGAAGAACCCAAATCAGGAGCTTTGGTTGGACCTACGTTCACATGTCTCTTAAAATATCAGTTCACTTTACTGAGAAATTCTGATCGATTTTGGTACGAAAATGATTTGCCTCCGAGTTCTCTGACTAACCAGCAATTAAAGGAAATCCGAAAAGTCACCGTTGCCGGGCTTCTTTGTGCCAATACCGAAGGATTAAACAGCATCCAACCGAAAGGTTTTGTTTTAGAAGATCCCTATCTGTAAGTTCTAATCATGAAATCAAAACTAATTAGAATTCTACCATTTTTATTTCCATTTCTCTAGAAATGCCCGCATTTCTTGCAATCAGCATCCAAGTATTAATTTGACTCATTGGATCGAAATGGATCACATGACCGATCTTTCGGAAGATATTCTGATGATGGCCCTTGCAAAGGCAGAACAGGAAGTGCTTCAAAGAAGGAAAATGGAATATGAAGTCTGGTCAACCAGTAAGTGAACTTGCAATCGTTTATTTTGACAATACTAATCAATTTTGATTTTAGTTGGTGGTGTCGATCCCAAATCTCCCTCTGGAACAGCAGCTTCTTTCAGTAAACCAAACAAGGCAGCACTCAGGCTGGCCAATTCCTCTTTGCTCCTCGAATTTGCTTCAAATGAAATAATCAATTCTCTCATGTAAGTAATGTTTTTTCTTATATTTTTACGATTGCTATAAATTTAGAAAATACTACAAATGGCGCAGTAAACGCCATCTGTAGCCCTGATTTCGATCTTTTTGGATCATCAGCGCGTCGCAGGCAGCTCCGACAGAACACAGACCAACTTTTACCTGTTGTCTTAACAGTGCGTTTTATAAAATACTACAAATGGCGC
The DNA here is from genome assembly GCF_000699045.2 of Agrilus planipennis. NCBI lineage: Eukaryota > Metazoa > Arthropoda > Insecta > Coleoptera > Buprestidae > Agrilus > Agrilus planipennis. The sequence goes on from NW_020439030.1 coordinate 2,103,959, forward strand.
AGTAAACGCCATCTGTAGCACGATGCTACATTTTAGGATTACGTATGCTCCAACAAGGTCCACTTGTGTGGATATCTACTTGCTGAAAACGAATCCCGGCGTAGCCAACCTCAACGTGATAGGCACGTTAGCTTAATCGAATAAAATAATTCGAAGTGGTCTGTATTCTGTCGAAACTGCCAGACGCGGATCGCGATTTCGATCTTTTTGGATCTCATCAGCGCGTCGCAGGCAGCTCCGACAGAACACAGACCAACTTTTACCTGCTGTCTTAACAGTGCGTTTTAGAAAATACTACAAATGGCGCAGTAAACGCCATCTGTAGCACGATGCTACATTTTAGGATTACGTATGCTCCAACAAGGTCCATTTGTAGTATTTTCTAAAACGTAGTGTTAAGACAGCAGGTAAAAGTTGGTCTGTGTTCTGTCGGAGCTGCCAACGACGCGCTGATGAGATCCAAAAAGATCGAAATCGCGATCCGCGTCTGGCAGTTTCGACAGAATACAGACCACTTCGATTTATTTTATTTTATTGTTATAATTGTATTTTGAACAGGAACAAACGTAGGAAGCGTCAAATTCTAGACAACAACCTCCTTTCTGCAGTTTTTCGGGACGAATTATCTGACGGATTACAGAACGTTGATGTTACGTCAATATTGTCAGCTCACATCTTCGACGTTGAACCGGAATGCGAAGATGACGGGCCCTGCGATCCTAGTTCGCCATTCAGAACACTTTCGGGACATTGTAACAATCTACGACATCCTTCGTTTGGTAAAAGTCTTACCACGTTTGCCAGACTGCTACCAAGTGCTTATGATGATGGTGAGATACCTTTTCCTTTTGATTTTTGTAAACTGTGACCAATTTGGTTCTTTCATTTTCTCGCAGGTATTTCAGCACCTCGTATTCGTGGAGCCACTGGTGCTCTTCTCCCATCCCCTCGTATAGTATCCATGGTTATTCATCCAGACATTAGCAATTTACATTCGAGATACACATTGATGACGATGCAGTACGCCCAATTCTTGGATCACGATCTCACCATGACACCCATCCACAAAGGTATGTTAAATAAGTAATAAGAATTGTCCCCTGTTCTTGACGTTACATTTTGAAATATATTTTCAGGTTTCCACGAATCGATTCCCGATTGTAGATCTTGTGATAGTCCTCAGACAGTTCATCCTGAATGCCACCCTATTCCTATACCTACCGGTGATGTGTTTTATCCAGAGATAAACATCACTTCCGGTCAGAGAATGTGTTTCCCGTTCATGAGATCCCTTCCTGGTCAGAAAAGTTTAGGACCCAGGGAGCAAGTGAACCAGAACACAGCATTTGTGGATGCGTCCCAGGTATGTGCTTAAGCCAAAAATGTCAAAAACTCAGTATTAATTCACGGTTTAATAACTATTTCAGGTATATGGAGAAAACAATTGTGTTCTTCAGAAACTTAAGGGTTATGGGGGAAGAATGAACAGCACCACCAATATTAGAGGTAAAGAACTACTTCCACAAAGTGATCACCATCCAGAATGTAAAGCTGCCTCCGGACTATGCTTCATTGCTGGTAAGTGTTTTATAATTACATCTATCAGATTTAGTAGGTACTTATGGAAATTTATTTTGAAGTTCATTTATGGAAAGGAAGCATAAAACTATTTAAAATTAATTTACAGTAACTAACTAATCTTTTTCCAGGAGATGGACGAGCTTCTGAACAACCAGCTCTTACAGTCATCCACACAGTATTTATGAGGGAGCACAACATTCTTGTTGAAGGTCTGAGGAAAATCAATCCCCATTGGGATGAAGAGAAGCTGTTCGAGCATGCCCGAAGAATAGTCATCGCTGAAACTCAACATATCACTTACAATGAATTTCTGCCCAGGATTCTTAGCTGGAACGCCGTGAACTTATACGGATTGAAGTTGCTGCCTCAAGGATATTACAAGGAATACAATCCATCCTGTAATCCGTCGATCGTAACCGAATTTGCGGCTGCAGCCTTTAGGATTGGTCACTCGTTACTTCGACCGCACATTCCCAGACTTGACCACAACTACCAAATTGTGGAACCACCCATTCTTCTGAGAGACGGTTTCTTCAAACCTGATATGCTACTTAGAGTAAGTAGGATCATCTAAATTGTCAATAAAAATGTTAATTCATTAATTACTTGAATTACCCACAGCCTGGTATGATAGATGAAATATCAAGAGGACTTGTATCTACTCCGATGGAAACACTGGATCAGTTTATCACTGGAGAAGTAACAAACCATCTCTTTGAAGATCGTAAAATACCATTTTCTGGAATCGATCTTGTTGCCCTTAACGTTCAAAGGGGTAAGTTAATATCTAATTGTAATCATGTGTGGAAAATACTCATCAATATAACATTGTTTAGCTCGAGACCATGGAATACCATCGTACAACAATTATAGAGCTTTATGCAACTTAAAACGTGCCACCACCTTTGACGATTTATCCAGAGAAATTCCACCTGAAGTTATATCAAGATTCAAGAGAATTTACTCGTCGGTCGATGATATCGATCTCTTCCCAGGAGGGATGAGCGAGCGACCTCTTCAAGGTGGACTTGTTGGACCAACATTCGCCTGTATCATTGCGATACAATTCAGGCAACTTCGTAAATGCGACAGATTTTGGTAAGTAACTGAACAATAAATTAATAAGTGGACTCCAACTGTACACTGAAATATACTGTTCTCCTATCTTGAGTAATTTTCACATCAATCAAACAATTTAAAAGATAATGGGAAACTTAAACCAATTGGGAAAATTACAAAAGAGTAACTAGACTTGATCAGAATTATTCCAAAGGATTTTAGTACTTACCCGTTTTGTTATAGCAATATTAGCATCTAGCAAGGAGGACCTAGAGATAGCTTTAAATAAAATGGATGTAGTATTGACAAAACAGTACTGTATGAAAATAAATAAAAGTAAAACTAAAATACTGATATGCAAGGGAAAAAAAAGTAGGGAAAGAGCGAATATAAAGATAGGAGACGAAAAATTAGAAGAAGTGGCTGATTTTAGATACCTAGGAAGTCAGATAAGTGAGGATGGAAGGAGTAGTAGGGATATAAAGCAGAGGATAGCGCAGGGTCGTGTCGCCTTTAATAAAAAGAAGTCACTTCTATGCTCGCGAACGGTTAATTTAGAAATTCGAAAAAGGTTGTTAAAGGTGTATGTTTGGAGCACGGCGTTGTACGGGTGCGAAACATGGACAGTGGGAGCGGCGGAAAAGAAAAGGTTAGAAGCGTTCGAAATGTGGTGTTATAGGCGGATGATGAGGATATCGTGGGTAGAAAAGGTTAGAAATGAAGAGGTATTGGAAAGAATAGGAGAACAGAGGACTCTATGGAAGTCAATAAAAAATAGGCGAGATAGGTTGGTAGGACACCTTCTCAGGCATGAAGGTCTAGTCAGAGACATATTAGAGGCAGAAACAGGAGTTAGGAGGGGTAGAGGTAGACCTAGATTAGATTACTCTTCGCAAATAGTTAAGGATGTGGGTTGTTCTAGTTTTAGGGAAATGCGAAGTTTAGCTCAGGATAGGAAAGAGTGGAGGTACGTGTCCAACCAGTCTTAGGACTGATGACCTTATGATGATGATGACGATGACCCATTTTGTCCAACTACCTATAAGTTTTTCATTGGTCATCATCATATTAGATCAAAAAAAGCACTTAATTTTAATTCGAATTATCCATTTCCACAGGTACGAAAACGAAGATCCTGCAATCAGATTTACTGAAGCTCAGTTGGCTGAAATAAGGAAAATCACTTTGGCTAAAATTTTCTGCCAAAACATGGATACAAACGTAGAAATGCAACGGGCAGCTTTTGACTTGCCATCAAACTTCCTCAACCCCAGAATAGACTGCAGGGCCATACCAGGAATCGATCTGAGCGCGTGGAGAGATTCACCAAGTGGAGGATGCATCATTGGAGATAGACAAGTGGCAGTAGGACAGTCTGCATTCCCGTCACCATGTACCAGTTGCATCTGTACTGAGGAAGGCGTAAGTATTTTATTCCATTTGTCATTTTAAAACCCTCGTCAGGCTAAATTGTAATTAATTTAAGGATTTAATAGAACAGCAAAGACAATTAATTCTTCAGCTAGGTACAGCATTGAATAATTTGATGACAAAAACTCATTTTAAGTTTCAAGGACATTTTTATTTGACTTATCTAATTCACAAGAATATTTTTTCATCATACTATCTCTGCACGATGTTTTTATAGTCAAATTATTTGTCAATTACAACAATTAAAGGCCTCCAACATTGAAACATTTTGTCCCCATCTCCAAAAATTCTGACAATCCCAAAAACTGTTGGAAAAACTTTAGGAATCTCTATCTTTGTCATAATGTTAGTTGTACTAATATAGTTTCAAAAAGAAAAGGGAAAATATGTTGGATTGGTACCACAACTTAACATACTCCTTCAAAATGTTCATGCAAATGTTTTTGAGTAGGTACCAACTTTCTGGACAAGCAAAAATAGACCATTTATTGTCCAAAAAGTAACAGGGTGTATTTTAATTTTGTTATCTTTAAAAGGGTCAATGTGCATCATTGAGGGTAACTGACTGCAACCAGTTAATGAGAGAGTGGTCAAGGGAAGCAGTTTTGAGGGATGACGTCTGCACTGCACAGTGCGGTTTTCTCCTACGGGGTAGTCGGACATCACGACCTGGACTTAATATAAATCTGACACCGCCACCCCCTCGAGGAGGTGGAAGGAACAAGGGATTCCTAGGTGCTCGTGTTAGCGCATTTACTTCGTCAGCTGCTTTTGCTGACTTCAAATTCCCAGATTTAACGGAATTCATTGTTTCGTAGTGAACCTTGAAGACCAAAACTCTTTAAATGAGTGACTGATTTATAAATATCGTAGGTACATGTACGTATGAATTAACGACAAGTGAGACTAACAATTTGCAAGATGTCGCAAATGAAGAAAAATCGATGGCCATATAATTAATAATAAATTTTCGAAAATAAAACAATTCATTTCTCAGACAACGAATTTTCGATATATTAAAAGTGTCTTCAAAGATAAACTCAATAGCGCCAATGTATTAATTAATTAATTTCGTCTTTTTTTCTGTTCTGATATCACAGTAGGTACCATATTCCTTATTAGATACACAAATTTAGCAAACAAATGAAAGAAAAGATTGCAATTGTCGAATTTTAACAATCAAATAAAATAGAAACATTTTGTTTCTTAAACAAATCGAGTCAATTTAGGATAAAGATAATGTAGATGTAATAAATTTACCTAAGTATAAGCTTAACAAACAAAAAAACAATTTGTACATAACACAATAGAGTGTAGTATAAGTACTTTATTTATAAGTCTTTCTTAAAAATAAAAAGAAATCAATAAAAGGATTCGATAAAACAAAGAAATTACTTTGTAAATATGTATAAGCTACATTTTCCACTTCAGTCCGTATTTATTGTAAATGTATAAAAGCATTTCTTAGAATTTAAGTGACAATAATAACAAACTGCCTCTTACAAATTATTATAGTTGTTAATGTTTTTTCTTTTTTTGTTATTGCGTATGGTTAAATATGTCTCTCCAACAACATTGAAGGATAGTAAAATATGCCTTTTGATCTATTCGTTCCATAATTTTCTCGAAAACAGTAAAACTAATTCAAATGAATAACCACATTTAATTTTTTGTCAAGGAATTAATAGCAAAAATAACTAAAAAATGTAAATAGAATAAAAACTACTGATTTATTCAGAATTATAAAAATTTATTTTTATAGCACTTTTATTTTGGTTCTTAAAAATAAAAATTAATCTTTAATATGACTTTCATATACCTCAAATAACATAGTAAAATATGGTTTCATTTCGTACACGAGACGACATCTATTAGACAATGGTAAAAGCTAACTAAAGTAATAACAATTTTCTGGAAAAGTGCTACAGAATCACTTGAAAATTACAGTTCGCTGCAACGAGACATCTATCGGAGAATAGTAAAAGTTATATTCACAAGAATGCAGATTTCTGGTGGATCTATATATTATTTAAAAAATCTTGCAACAGAAAAACAAAATTTATATAAATTTTCATATATAATTTTTGAACATACGAATTCATTCTACTATTCTTCAATGGTACGTTATGTATCTGTCTATGATATCTGCTGCTTTCTTTTTTATGTATTATCTATGACACGGGTCTATCTTATCTATGGTGTTTATGCCATAGATAAGAGACATAATAGCATCCACGTTTACTAATAATAATTTAATATATGTCTATGCATAATAGTAAGTTATTATCTTTAAACAAGACTACAGGTGTTCCACTTCACTTCAATGGTTATTATATATCTTTAATCTATGGGTCTATGCTAATGCCTATGGTTCACACTGACAGTTCGTCGCCATATAATTTTGCAGTGTTACTTAAAATTAGTTTTGATTGGTTTTAACTATTTTTCATGTTCTATTCATTAATAGTGCAGCTAATTAGTTTTTGCTTATTCCCTTCTACAGATTGTTCTATATACACGAAAGTGCATTGAAGTTTATTTCGCTATTACAAACTAATCACAAATGAATGGTATACAGTGAATGATGAGTCCCTCATATTCCTGAACCTCTTTGACTTTTGTCCTATTAACGTGGAGACGTCTTGTGGTTTATTAAGGTAAGAATGTATGACCTAATTAAAATGTCAGAAAGTAAAAAAAAAAAGTAGGTGCTTATTATCAATGTACAAGTTTTTCTTTTGATGCTCAACATTACTGTCTTGCATTCTGCTCTCACCTTCTGTACTATTCATAAGACTAATAACAAATTATTAGTATGTGATATTATATTGTTGTAGTAGTCCCCTTTCACTCCAGAACATACCATCACTTCAATCAACCATGAAAGTGCCTAAAACGACGACATCACTTTATGAACAGAAACCTTCATATGGCNGTAGAACTCGTAGGGTAAATGCAAAGCAAAATAGTAAGAATATGCAGTAATGATGCTCAAACTAACTGTCTTGCATTCTGCTCTCACCTTCTGTACTATTCATAAGACTAATAACAAATTATTAGTATGTGATATTATATTGTTGTAGTAGTCCCCTTTCACTCCAGAACATACCACCACTTCAATCAACCATGAAAGTGCCTAAAACGACGACATCACTTTATGAACAGAAACCTTCATATGGCTTGAAAGTGTTCCTATCCATAGGAAAAGTGGTAATTGTACCATATCTTTCTCATGTGTTATCGTCTTGAATCAAATTGAAGGTAAATTTACTATTTTCATTTTACAACTTATTTCAAGGAAAAAGTGGTAAAGGTTAATAACATCATATTGTAATGTATTTGTTAATAAAACAGTGATGCAGCAACATAGAAAGGAAGTTTCTTTACTCATTCATGCTATAATTTTCTGTTGGAAATTTGTTATAAACAAATCAATTTTTAACTGAATTCAAGAGAAAAATAGTAAGAAATTAACATCAGTTGTAATGAATTTGTTAATAAAACAGTAGTTCAGCAAGATGGAAAGAAAGTTTCTTTAAACATTAACACCATAATTTTCTGTTGGAAATTTGTTATAAACAAATTATCAATTTTNATCTTATTCTTCCACCTTTTCTTTTAGTGTATTCTTATAAGTCCTAAGATGTTGAATGTCACTGCAGTTTTGATGTAATTGCACTTGCAAACTAGCACATTTTGCTATCCAAACTATAGCCTGCCTAAATTTTGCTTGAGCTTGATGAAGATTCTGAGGAACTAATACACCAAACCACTTTATCGGATTTACTATATTGGAATTGCCATGTGCAGTGTCATTTTTGTATTCTAAGTCAAATACATTATCTTTTGTGAGGTCTTCACTGTCACGATTAACTACAACTAACGGATCTATATTTGTACTATTTTCGGTAGGTAACTGCAGGGCTGAAACTTGATTGTGTCCCATAATGTATCTTGCTTTTGCCAAGTGTAGCTCTCCATCGCTCATTGAATTTTCTACACAAACTTTTAATCCAATTGTTTCTTGTATTAGTGTTACGGAATCTAGAGTTAATTTATCTAGTATAGTGCATACTTTATCTAGTTCCGTCTCCATATTTAGCGAAGTAATTTAGCATAAAACGTTCAACCACATTAAATTATAGCACTACTATTTAACTGATAATAATGACTGGAATTTTTATTTTTTTGCCACTTCACCCAATTAACAACTGCATTAAAATGTGAAGGTAAATAAAGTTAGCCTACACGACCATTACATAAGCACGTGACAAGTGTGCGCGATTGCCACCTCGAATTTACTACATGAATGTTCATTATTTTCGATTATTTTCACATTTTTACATATAGAATTTTTACATACAATTATTAGTTGCTACATTGTTTCATATTTAATCGTAGTGTCGTATTAAATTTTTTAATTATGATTTAATTGGTTTTTAGTTTTCATCTTTAGTGGATGTCGACAATTGATACCAGTCTAGAGTGCCAGTCAGTGTGCATCTTTGGTGTGTATGATGGACGTCGTTAGGAAATAGCATTTAAAGGTAGGTGACTGCATGTGCTTCATTGTTTTAATTATCTATGGTTTTAATAATGCATGATAAATGTATTAATTGGTTTTTTAACTGAAATCAAGGGAACAATTTTATCATAATTTTCTGTTGGAAGTTTGTTATAAAGAAATTATCAATTTATAACTTAATTCCAAGGAAAAATGTTAAGAAATTATTAACATCAACAGTATGAATTTGTTAATAAAACAGTGGTTCAGCAAGATAAAAAGAAAACTTCTTTAAACGTTAATACCATAATTTTCTGTTGGAAATTTGTTATAAACAAATTATCAATTCTTAACTGAATTCAAGGGAACAATTTTAAAAAGTATCTTCATCTGTAATGTTTATGTTCACCAAGAATCTACGTAAATTTTATTTTTAATTATGTTACTTGGAAATATTGCATTAATATTTAGAAATTGATAGAAGTAGTCAAAATATTCGGTTAGTGTTGTAGTAGTTTTGTTGGGGTATTTTTTTTAACGGTGAATCGGTTTCTGTTTACGAATTGAACTGAGTTAGTATAATTGAACGCACCTATAAAACCTGTAATCTACGTTTCATAAATATAGAAGGAAATATTATCATCTTTGGATCTTCCGGCGATCTCGCTTAATAATGATGATGTCATTTTGTCTTCGCTGTTTGAGACGACGGTTCAGCTTTTTTGATATCCGTAAACGAAGACGACGCCTGAAAGTTTTTAGCCCTAATTGTTCTTCGGTTTTCATTTGATTGTGTGGAATAATTTTTATATTTAGTAATTGATGGGGTTCGATTAGCGTTGCATAAATTTTTTTGGTGTGAACGACTTCGGTGGCGTGCTGGTTTCGTATTGCAACATGGAATTCTATCTTGGCATGTTGCATGTCTACTCATCTACTGTAAATTTTTAGATTCTCCGTTTATTTAAGGTCGATGAATTACGATTTTTGAAAATAGTTTTAGGCGATGACTATCGATTTTTNACGATAGCGTGCATCTAAGGTAGTCTAGCAACTATTTATTGTTAACATCATTGGGTATCTATTATTTCTATTGTACCTATGCTTTTAACTTTTATCTATGAATAAAATGACATAGGCCTTCATTTTGTAATTTGTTATTTACTTATTTTCTAGAGTAAATTTTTTGTGTTTGACTTAGGCGTATTTAATGCCTTCCTTAATTAACAATGTAATTAATATGTTGTTTTTGTCATTTCTGCAGATTATCCAACAAATGAAAGAGACTAATGTTCAACCATATTTGAATTATAAATTTGTTTACTTCAGCATTACTTACTTATTTACTTTTTAACATTTTGTTTTCGTGATGACATTTTCTTAATTGTGAGACTAAATTATTTATTATTTATATGAACATTGTTGTAGCTGTCCAGTTTTACTTAAGAATGTTTCAGTACTTGGAAAGAAGGGTGAATGTGTCTTTCTTTCACTGGGAACAGATACCATGTTAACTGTTACAATAGTTTAACGTCTTCAGTGGCACCATCATAAAGGTAAATAGCAATTTTAAAGATAATTTGTTGTCAATTTGCTTTTCTCGGCCTCTTTAATTACTGTATTTAGGTTAGTTAGAAAGCAATTGAAATTTCATCTTCATTTTATTTGTCTTTTGTGTCATTGTCTACCATACATACTAAATTATTTATATTTGAGTATTGTTACATGTAACAATGCATTTTACAAGAGCTTTACACAAACTTTTGATGGTGGATGTCTTCAGGCATTACTCAGCTATTCTCTCACTCCAGAAGTATCTGATCAAAGAAGCAATAATGTACACTTAAAACAGGCAATGTGGTATCTTTTGCCAGAGAAAGGATTTACAAGGATGAATTGGCTGTGCCTTGAGTGCACTAGGGGTTAACACAAACAGGAGGGTAAGTGACAAAATAATTAAAATTAATTTGACTTTGGTTCAAGAGAAAATGATCTATTAAACGGCTTATGAATGTATACAGGTATAAATTCTTTTATAATTTTTATTTATTGCATATAATACAATCTTACAATTCAACTATAAAATGAAGTTTCTTATATCCGTTTTACGACTAACCATGTAAAAAGAATAGGTACTCAAACAAATTTCTTAGAATAAACAATAGGTAAGACAAAACAATACAATACTAGGTTAATTATTTTATGAAGTTGTATTTACGAAATGGTTTGTGATTTTCCAAATCTTGTATTCCATTTGTTTGACAATAGTTACCAGTATAAATTTTTACACTTCTGAATTGTAATAGTTAAGTATTGATTTTGATAGTGT
>NW_020439030.1:2115454-2131952 GCF_000699045.2 Agrilus planipennis
CAATAGTTTGTTATCATAATATATAATAAAATTGCTGAATAAACCTCATTTTAGCATAAACAGCGTTTTATTTATTAAAAATAACACTAAGACATCTTTTGAGAAATTTAAGTTATAGTTATAATACTGGAAATGACCATAAATTATGATAGTAATAGTACAATTAAACGTTTCAAAGCCGGACGATGTAGAAAAACGAAAAACAAGACTGCCATATAGTTGAACCCGCGCTAAAAATTGGAACTTTTAAAAAGACCTTTTGCAACTTATGCTCTCCTAATACAAATATTCAGAATTAACAAAATTTTCAGTTTTCTGTTATATACGAGGGCCGGTCGAAAAGTTATGGAACAACAAAATTTCAGAAAACAATTTTTGATTTTTCCATTACCTTCTGACCAACCCTCGTATTTGGCTTAAAACCGAAAATTTTCATAAATTCCAACATTTGTATTAGGAGAGCATAAGTTGGGTAGGATCTTTTTCAATTACTTTCTGACCAACCCTCGTATTTGGTTCAAACCCTGGGCGACTGCAGCGCCATCTAGCTGTACGCTCTTGAACTCCAATAGTTCGACGGTTTGTCAAAAGAGGCGCCACGGTCGCGCCCCCCTGGCGACAAATCGACGAACGAAGTAGTTCAGCTATCCCCCGCTAGAGGGCGCTGCAATCACTAAGGTTCCGAAAATATATATGAATACTGATTTACGGCGATCCAAGATCACATATTTAACTTAATTTATTCATTTTGCTCTGTTTTAAATCCATTCAACTATTACACTGACCAAAGGCGATCTAAGGTCACACATTTAACTTTTATTTATTTTACTTTGTTTTAAATGCATTCAACAACTATTACACAGGTAAAACACGCAAATGATAAAACAATAATGAGTTAAGTTTTATTTATTTAGACAAAAATTACATCTATTACAACGATATTTATTTCAAACAACTGTATAACACATGATACAAACAAAATATCTCATAAATAACAGTTTATAATGACTTATAAAAGTTACAAAGTATACTTATACTTATAAAAGTTACAACACAAAATACCTGTAAGAGAAAGACAAGAAAACAAATGGAATTTAAAGAAAAAAACACAATAAAAACAAAAAATACGATGTCTTCATTCTTCTTAGGGAATCTAAAAGTAAATAGTGCAATTAACAGGACTAACGGCAACGACTAATAGATTTGGTAGAGAAGATTGGACAGATTTGGCCAAGGCAAACTGGACAGTCGCCTATTGCTTCTATTCCAAATAATCCACTGTACCCTGTCCCCTGTAAGGAAGTGATGCTAGAGTAGACTCGCGAAAAGTGTGTAAGAGACTTTTAAGTTCAACTAAAAAGCTAAGGCCACGGGGATTTGTTCGAGGCGGCCCTTCCTCCTCCCACATGGCTAAGAAGAGAAGAGAACATGATAACGAAACATTGCATCATGTAGAAATGCGAAGCAAATTAGGAAGAATGAGCAGTAAGCAAAGCGGAGATGTAAACAAGAAAGATGTTAAATGAAAACTAATAAAAAAAAAATAATGAAACATTTTAACTGCAGGTTCTTCTTTTTCTTCTTTACTGTAAATCTGAAACAGATAGGTTGGTAATGGATTAATAACCACAAATTTTTAATTAACTTTAATATTCTCAGTGCAGAATATAGCCTTTTAAACTTTGCAAGTGTGAAAAGTAAGTCGACTGAAAAATATCTGTACCATTGCAGACTTGCACTTTGTTTTTTTCAGGGCAGAATTGTCACAGCTACTAAGTGTCAAAACAATTCGATTGACATGCCACACTATTACTGTTAAATCGTTCTTTACATCACTGCAAAATTATTAGTATACTTGATCTTTCTTTTCTATTGATTTCGCACATCGTACCTGTATAACTAATACCGTTCTGCTTTGGTCTGTGTACCAGTTTTATCGATTAAAGGGAATAATAGGAGATAATTGAGCGACAAAATCCGTTACCCACTGACCCATGCACACCAATAGAAACTTTAATATTCTTTTCCAAACCTTGGTTTTACTCAAAACTCCTTGCATAACCAAGAGGTCCACACATGCACCATATTTTGTGACCAAACGTATTGATATTCCCTTCAGAAACTGTTTAGCCTCATGGTAACCAAAATATGGCACCATGCTTTCATCAATGCTAAGTTGTTCTTGGATTTCTGCAAAGTATAAAAATCTCTTAATTTTCATTTATATATAAGCGGCCATACATTTCCAAATTTGTCATCTTTTGTTTAATTGTCGTTATTGACATGTACCGTTTTATCAGTTCAAATCGATTTCGATGCATTGCATTTACAAAAAGTGTATTTTTAGTTTCAGAAAGNGTAAATCTCCTGTTGCTCTCATTTATCAGTTGAAAATTAACTTCATGATGTTGCAAGCTGAAGACGAAAACAGCAAATCACGAATATATAGTTCACAAAAGACAACACCACTGTAGACCTTGACTGTTTCAGTATGACCAAGTTGAACATTAGTCTCTTTCATTTGTTGGATAATCTGCAGAAAAGACAAAAACAACATATTAATTACATTCTTAATTAAGGAAGGCATTAAATACGCCTAAGCCAAACACAAAAAATTTACTCTAAAAAATAAGTAAATAACAAATTACAAAATGAAGGCCTATGACATTTTATTCATAGATAAAAGTTAAAAGCATAAGTACAATAGAAATAATAGATACCCAATGATGTGAACAATAAATAGTTGCTAGACTACCTTAGATGCATGCTATCATCAATTTATGCTAAGGCCAATAGATGGCAGAAGAGAAACCATAGATCCCAAGGATCGCCATTGCTGTGAAAATTACCGTCAAAATAATAAACAATTGCTAACCTCCAGGATTATTGTAGACAGTAGGGTGCTCCACTTCTATTCCTAAACGTTAACAACGAAGAAATACACTGATGGTGAAATGAGCCAACATGCAAAACACACAACATCACTGAAATTGCACCTTTCAAGTATAAGAGGAGGTTGTGGAGAGTCCAAGTTTCCAATCCTTATTTTTTGTTTCTTTGTGACAACCTGTTGAAATAATTAAATGTTAATTTCATCTCAAATATTATGTTGTACAATATTAAGAACTGTAACTTCCACAAATTAAATAATAGACTATGGAAGGAACTCTGTCATTAATTATTACAATTCAGAAGAAAATCACAACCACAAATGCAACTTCAGAAAATAATTAATGATTTCTTACTCTTTCCACAAATGTATCTTTTCCAGTCCCAAGAGAATAACATATGAATGGGACTGCTTCTCCATATTCCAATCCACTGTATCCATATTCATTTATTATATTTTAATGGAAATCTGTCAAAACAACTTAATATTAGTTATATGTTCACTATGTTTTTATCAATGATTTTAGCTATAAAACGAAAACAATTTTTGACGACGTGTCATCAATATGAAAAATCGATAATGAAGTTTAAAACTGTTTTCAAAATTCAATAATTTTAACAAAATCGTAATTCATAGACCTCAAATAAACCGAGAATCTAAAAATTTACAGTAGATGAGTAAACAAGCAACATGCCAAGATAGAATTCCATGTTGGAATACGAAACCAGCACGCCACCGCCACATTACAAATGAAGATACTTTTTAAAATTGTTCCCTTGAATTCAGTTATAAATTGATAATTTGTTTATAACAAATTTCCGACAGAAAATTATGGTATTAATGTTTAAAGAAGCTTTCTTTCTATCTTGCTGAACAATAGACAAAGAACGAAAATTAACTTTGGTATTAAATAAAGAAGTAAAAAAGTAAGTAAAAAATCTTAAAGTGGCGTAGTGTGAACCTAGAGAAAAGTGAAAGGAAAAATAATAATTACACAAGGTACTATTACAAGAAGCAAAATAAGCATTTCTTATGCTCAAAATCTTCTGCTCCTCATAAAGTCAAAATATACGCATTGTTTCTTTAACAGTTTATAAATAAATTTAATATTTAACGCTGCATCACTTATTTTATACAAACTTCTATTAGAAAGATCTCAATTTTACTCTAATTTTTAATAATTACTTACCAATTCATCGTCGTAAATCTTTCCTTTTGCAACAGCATTTGGCACTGCCTGTTTCCAGTGAACAAAAGGTATTCTATGCTTCAATAAGGGACTGCTACATCCTGGAGTGAAGAAGGACTAATATGACTGATATTCCATAGCAAATGGTATCCACAATTTTAACAATGTTCCTGTAAAATGAAATATTATGAGTGTTCAGACTTANGGTGATGGTGTCGATCCCAGGAGTCCCAATAAAGGTGCATATCAGTTGCATCATTATCACCCCTCTTTAATACATCTAAAACATTACAATTTATCTCTCCATAAACAACTGTAAATGCTATAAAATGTATTAATGAACATGTAAACAAGAAGTACTTACCAGTATATCTTTTTAAATTATGTAATGCCCTACAAAGTCGACTTAATTCTTCTGGCCTAGCATTTCGATCGTTTAATATTGTTCTAAGTTCATGTTCAGACTTCTCTTGTAACTCTTCAACGGAAGAGATCCTGTGACAGAGACCTTGAATAGAATTTTTTCCTAACCCTACTACTTGCAGCCATTGAGTTAAGGAGGGAATGTGTTTTAGATCTCCAGTTTTCAACTTCGACTTTGTAACAAGTTGATTCGAAAAAAGTTTTATGAGTTTTCCCTAAAAATACATGATTTTTGACAAGTGTCTGACAGGTAATTTACAGGTTAGGATCGAAAAAAGCGGAACATGTATAAAATAAGATTTAAAAAGAAACAAGGAAAAAATATTCTTTTCGTACCTCTAAAGTTCTTATTTCTTGTTGAGTAAGTTCTGCACTTGTTGCACATTGTGTACGCAGCCCTTCTAATCGTTCTGCAGATACATCAATCATTGACTGTATTATATGTAAATTCCTTCGTAGCTCTTGCTCTGCTTGCTCATCGGCCATCCCAATATCACAGAAGGGTTACAAATTATCATTTACACCTAAACCGTACAACACAAATATATACATATCACTGTCTTTTCAATTATTCAATTATAATGATTTCGGAACTTTAATTCCGTTTACGACACTTCGCCATCTTGAAAGCTTCTGTAAAGAAAAGAACATGAAAAGAGATGGAAATATGAATATGAAAGAGAGTGAAAACAAGGCAGCTTTTATGAAATTAGACTTGGCGCGAATTCAAAATCAAGGTCAAAAGAAGTCAAATACATTTTTCCTTTTATAACAGAACAATAAAAATGTCAAGAAATTTCATAATTTATTAGTATATTTGTATTCCTAATAACAATTAAATTAAAAAAGTTGAAATTTATTCACGATCTTTTCCAGTCGAATTTTTTAGTCAGTTATTAATTTATGACGATTTAAACTTAAATTAAAACCTTAATTTTATTCTTAATGTCACTTACCCTCACTGTTTCTGCTTCTAATGGATAAATATACACTGCAACGTTTTGGGGTAGAGTGAGGATTTCTACAATCAGTATCCAACTACATATGGTGTCCAGAGGTGTATAATGTTCCTGTTGGAATATTGATTACATTAGTTCAAATTAATAATATCAAATTTAGTATCCTTATAGAACAATGTAATATGGTAATGTTGATTTTTTTATTTATTTATTAAATACAAACAAAAAAATGTAAAAGCTTATAAATTAATAATATTTAAATGTATTTTCAACTTTCTGATCAACACATCTAATAGAATTAAAACTTTTCCTTTTAATTTATTTCAAATTGCATTATAGCAAAACAGATGCACATACCAGTATTTTATCTTTCTTCGGTCAAAAGCTGGTTGAAATATAAGGAAAAAAGTGGGACTTCCTTGTCTAGATACTACATAGGGCAGGTGTTTCAGAGAAAACTCTTTTACCTTCTTTATATAAAATGGAACTGTGAAAAAGTAATGATTAACATTATAAATCGTAGTTAAGAAAAACAAATATAAACTAGTATATATTTAAAGTATGTTAATGAAATCGAACTGAAATTAAAATAAAAAATTACACTGAGAAATTTTTAATACTTTCTAATACTAAAAACCGCGAAAAAGTTTAGGTAAACAACTGCATACTTTTATATATTTTTTATCGACTTTTTTGGTGCAATGTAATAAAAGTATAAAGTTCCTAGCCCAATTACATAATAAATAGTTTTAGCTAACAGATCACAATGGTTAAATAACAATAAACTAAACTTAACGAAAAAGTGAAATGCGGGCAACTTACCTTTGTTTTTGAAAAAAGACGACTGCAACAATAATTCCATTCGAATTATGCTCGTGTTACAATACTTTGCTAGGCGATAGACTTATTAATGCCTGTAAACTATACATCTGGACGGAATTGAAGCAAGGTCATCGAAAGGTGAACTGGTTTCTCGTATCTCTTAACAGAGCATAAAAGTCCTGTAATATGGATAGAATAATGAAATAATAATTTCAAAGAACGTAAAGAAGTATACGAGAGGTACTCAAAAAAGAAAAGTTCACAGTACTTATAATTGATATAACAAATGAACGATTTCATATGTCGTTTTTTTTACATACCTATCTACATCCTCAAAACCTCCGTGAATGTTTTGACTTAAAATTAGTTTGAAGCAAACTTTTTTACACACAACTGATTCATCAAACTTGGAAAATAAGATTTTCTGTATCCCCAAAAAGGTTTCTTAAAAAAATGGTAACTTGAGGGCCCTGTCGCTCGCATCCAACTTATAATCAATTTTAACCACCTAAAAGGCAGACGCAAGTTTGGATAATAAAATTTTCTCTAAAATTATCAGCGAATGTAATGAGTAATTTTGATTCTCTTGAAGCACAAATTATTTACTTATTTTAACTCTCATACTGAATGCTTTCGTTTTAAAATGTAGGTATCTAAACAGTTTCAGAGTGCACAAAATGCTTTTACCAAGGTATTATCTCATTAAAATAATTAATTAATTTTCATCTATTTTAATTTACTTTTTATAAAGAAATGTAGTTAACAAATCGTATTCATTGGGTGAAAGATGTACGTCTATTCAAGAAAATACAATTTTATTGTAATATCGTTTTTGTCAAGGACAACAGCAGACAAACGAAGGCAGTTTTTTAGGTTGTTTGTTCGTGAATTCAAAGATAAGGTTCTTACATCAGAACACATTTACGTAAAATGTAGCCTGAGAATGGCAATAAAAATGCCTGTGGATAATTTAGAATTATTTTACTGGCATTTCAAGCTGGGAGAAATACTAGATAATAAATAAAAACCCTTACCAAAAAACGTTTTTTACGAAGAATTTGTACTTGTTATGTACACAATTTGTTAAAGTATTTTTTATGTTTTTATAGTATAGTCAATTTTTCTTATTAGGTATAAATTGCTCTCATATGAAAATAAGTCTCGCAAACGTATTATAGAATAGTCAAGCACAGCTTTAATTTATTCTGTATGAATAAATCTACTAACTACATATAAAAACAATGTTATATACATTACTAGTTACTCACCATGTCAAATCCAGGTTCAATATTTACTCTACATAAAACTTCCTTTCTTCTTAAAAGACAGGAAGCTGGTTCTATCAGTGTCCATAAAACTCCTTCAGTACTGCTTCATAAAACTTTTTATTTAAAATTAAACGACTTTAATTTCAAATGTACCTGAATAAAAAAATTTAAAAATGTCCAAACTGATACAATCAATACCAAGCCAATGGACCCTTCTTTTAAGAAAATTTCAGTAAAACCACGGAAAATGCACAAACAAATAATTATTAACTACCAATATAAGTATTTGGTAGCAAGGTCCATTTTTGGTCCCCGACAGCACCATCGTAAATTTTACAAAAACCATCAAAGCAAACTTATATAAAAAATTTGACCCATCCAAAGGGCCAAAAATGGGTCCTACCTACGTGCAACCTTTTTTGCTGTTACGAGGGCACAATAACTTTAATTAAACAGGTTTTTATATTATTAAGGTTTTTCTAAGGGACGAATATGAATAAGGACCAATTTCCACTTCAAAATAACAAAAAATTATATTGGAAATATATGAAGCATTTTCTGTAAGTAAATTACCTAACTAATAACAAAATGACATTGTAAAGTAAAAAAATGCTACATTAGGTTGATACATGATTTTCTTCAAAATTATGCCCTTTTTACAAACATTTGATACTATTTACCTATATTGTGCACTGATCTAAGACTACAATTAAATAAAATAAATTTCTTCATACATGTGCTCCATATTCAAATACTATTTTGTTATTGTCATTAGACGGGTAATTTACCGACAAAAAAAAAATATCTATATTTTCCCATTATAATTCCTCTTTATTTTGAGAAGAATGAAGGAATAATAATAATATTAAACATTCATTTCGGGGTAGATTAACATTTTATTACCCTAGTCCTTAATAATGTACATTGACTCAAATTGAGTGAAGTGACAATATTCGAGGTAACATACGTAGTTGTTGGGAGGACTAAAAAAAAAACACCCGGCACTACGTATGTTACGTGAAGTTTCACAAGAACTCTTAAATTGACTAGAGCACAAACAAATTCAATGTGGGAATGTTTGCAACGTATATACAAAGTTCTTCCTTTTCAACTTTGTCCAACAAAACGCAAACATCATCTTTTTTATATACAGGAAAATAGTGTTTCATTTTATG
Source organism: Agrilus planipennis (assembly GCF_000699045.2). Taxonomy (NCBI): domain Eukaryota; kingdom Metazoa; phylum Arthropoda; class Insecta; order Coleoptera; family Buprestidae; genus Agrilus; species Agrilus planipennis. The sequence continues at coordinate 2,124,181 of NW_020439030.1, forward strand.
TACAAGTCATCAATAGTTTGTTATCATTAATTAAAAGATCAATATTCAAATAATAATTAACACGAAGCACGTTTGAATTAAATCTTTTTTACTTTCATCTTATAACTGCAAAAGAAATGGCAATCTTTAGAAACGAATAAAAAAATAATTTTGGTAATTATTATTTCTAATTCGATATCTTTAGGTGTAATAAGAAAAAAAGCTAAAAATTTTTATTAATTAAGTACAGTATTAACTTCATACTTAAATCTTTCGTTGAAAACGAAAAATTTATTTTGGATAAACATCAGAGAAACAAAAATGCAGCAACTGTGCAGAGGAAAAAAATATTGCAAGGCCCTCATAATATTTTTTTCCCTGAAAGTTGAAGAAGTAACAACAGTAAACTCGAAACGTTGCTTCGTATTAATATTTCTTATTATCATTCGTAATCAATCACGTAGAACAAATATATTTACAATGTATGGACAATTCTTAACCGAAGGCTCTAAATTATATTATCAATAACAAATAAAAAAAGAAAACAATTTTATACATCAAATAAACGTTCCAATAGATAACAATAAACAACTGAGGTAGCGAAGGGATGCACTACAAATCTTACCAGCCTTGTTTTCTCAAATACTTCTCTTTGTTTATGTATTATACAACTATTTAAAACATTTTAACCTTTTTCTCTTTGTGACAGGTTTGTACTGATATATTGTACATTAAATACTTATCTTCGTTAAAACGAAAAAGATCTTACCGCCAGAAAAATTAAAAAATACCCTTCATTTAACGCCAATGGTAAGAAATTGTGTGCCTTATAATTGTTAATTTAATAAACAGCTTAGCAAATACATATATTTACAAATGCTTCAAAATTTTACAATCACAGTAATAAATACTGGGACCGAGTGCGCAAAATGCAATCATTTCAAATTATTCAAGATTATAAAAAGTGTAATCCTTGATTATTGCACAAATAAACAAACTATAAATAATCTAATAAATAATAGCGGATATTATCTTCAGTAATTTTTTCTCATTAATGTAATGAATAATTTATTTAAACATATTCAAAGTGGGTACTCTATATTTGTATGAATCAATGATAAGGAACACATTTTTTTTTCTCTTTAAATCGTGTCTAAAAAGGGGACTCAAATTTTGACAAAAATGAAATTAAAAAGGCAAATTATACATTTCCTACAAAATAATTAATGTTTTTACAAAACTTCCATTTCAAAACTTCAATGTTAGATTAACTATCTATAATTTGTCAGAGTCTTTATTTAAAACAATAAGTTACGAAATTTTAATTTTAAATTATAAAAATTATGGTTGTTTGTTCGTGAATTCAAAGATAAGGTTCTTACATCAGAACACATTTACGTAAAATGTAGCCTGAGAATGGCAATAAAAATGCCTGTGGATAATTTAGAATTATTTTACTGGCATTTCAAGCTGGGAGAAATACTAGATAATAAATAAAAACCCTTACCAAAAAACGTTTTTTACGAAGAATTTGTACTTGTTATGTACACAATTTGTTAAAGTATTTTTTATGTTTTTATAGTATAGTCAATTTTTCTTATTAGGTATAAATTGCTCTCATATGAAAATAAGTCTCGCAAACGTATTATAGAATAGTCAAGCACAGCTTTAATTTATTCTGTATGAATAAATCTACTAACTACATATAAAAACAATGTTATATACATTACTAGTTACTCACCATGTCAAATCCAGGTTCAATATTTACTCTACATAAAACTTCCTTTCTTCTTAAAAGACAGGAAGCTGGTTCTATCAGTGTCCATAAAACTCCTTCAGTACTGCTTCATAAAACTTTTTATTTAAAATTAAACGACTTTAATNTCATTATTTTAAAGTACAAATAACTAAATCAAAATAATCGAAATCTTAATACTGAAAAAAGTAAAATAATAAAATACACTTACCAAACATGCGTCAAATTAGTATCCTTTTCGATATTCTTCGGTTCCAAAAGAAAAAAAAAAGTAAATAGTCAACCCGGATTTGATCTCTTTAACTTACAAATAAAAAGAAATTAAAACATCTTACGCACTGGGCAAGAAGGTACAGCTACTACAAAAAGTAGAAAAAAAAAACAGTTTGCATTTAAAGGAAAATGCAAATGAATTGATATATACTTAAAAAGACGACACGGACACACGCACGCACAATTACACGAACACGCGCACACAAAAACACGACAAGGACAGGCATTGATTTTAAAACACAGACTCGGCTGATCGCGACAGGTGGATAGGGTGAGAAGGGCTCCTAGCCAACCTCTTCTTGGGCAACTTGTCCAGAATGTTCAAGAGACGAATAAAATCGGGACGATCGCCTGGACGATATGACCAACACAACATTAAGATGTCCTAAAACAATGTAAATTACATTTACATAACAATACAGTAGACTCGCAATAGTGTGAACATTAATACGATAGACTGCCGTATACCGCGAACAAGGATCAAAAATATTACAAATAAGTACAGCTTGGGGACAGTGAAGGATGACTACAACGTTTTAACCCCTTGAAACCTAATCCTATTTTTAAATTCCGTGTTTTTATATCAACTTTACCAGAAAAATTAAAGTTCACACAATTGCTAAAAAAACAATAATTATTGTTTTAAATATTCCTTACCTTCACGTCTCTCGAAGCCTGTAGGTTAGCAAGTGGCTGCTTCATTCCCTTGCCGACTTGCCAGATAATCGCCTCAGGAGGTTGTCCCTTAAAAGGCCACTCGCCACATAGCAGCTCGTACCACACAGTGCTGAAATAAAAGAAAACCAAAATAAACAACTGGTATAATTTGAAAAATGTAAAAATAAGAAAAATACAAATGAAAAGATTATTTAAAAACGAGAGAAACCTAGCAAAAGGTATATGCAGGAAAAACAATTAATAACAATACAATTAATAAAAAGAAGATAAAGTGCTTCATACCCAAAAGCATAAACATCAGACGCATTACTAAAAGGTAACTCGTCGTCGTAGGACTGATGAGCCTTAAGGCTCCGCATTATTTCTGGGGACAAGTAACAAAGCCAACCTGGAGGAATGCCCAAAGCTTCACTTTTTCTGAAAAAAAAAAGATTTACATTTAATAGAATAATTGTTATTTAAACTAGTTCTTCCTCCCTATCAGCCACTGTGAGCTCGAAACTGTTAGCACCATTGCTTCGACTGGTCGAAATTCACTTTTGTGAACAATTTGTTTAATCACTTTCTTTGTGTTAAAAATTAAATTTAAAGAATTGGTATGCAACACATCGTACACTTCGCATAAGAAATTGCCGATACTAACTACGTAATACAAAGCAGTCCTGTGCTGACAGTACTCATAATTTCCTTTATATATAAATGTTATTAGTAAATACATAATACAATAACTGCTTAATACAGAGTAATTAAATAAATAATACGCTTTCATTAATGTTTAATTGTTTTCTTTAGCAATTGCAGGAAATTAAAAAAAAATATTACTCACTTATTGCCACCACAAAGCTTTGTAACACTGAACAAACCAAAATCTGTAATTACAACCTTTCCATTTTCGAGAAAAATGTTTTTGCTCTTTAAATCCTTATGAACGATCCCTTTAGCATGAAGGTATCCCATACCCTGAAAAATAATAAACATACATACCGTAATTTCTGATACATTATAAAACAAAATAAAACATTTTACCAGCATGTTCAATTAATATGCTAGACCGCCCTATACCGTGAACAAACTAAAAAACTTTACTAGGTATTAATCGAGTAAGAGAAAACGCCATTTTACAAAAAACAGCATTTCATCACTGTTTAANTATATATTAAATTTAACATTTGTTAACGTAAACAAATCGATAATCTAAACAACTATTGTTTCTTCAGTTCGCACTGTTGATGATAAAATGATTGAGTACCTGTGATATTTGTTGGGCGACCATGGTTGTCCTGTTCATGTTGAACTTGTCCTTGCGTAGATGTATGTGGGTGTAAAGAGTCATCCCCTTGCTAAGGCTGGTCACAACAGCGAGTTTCGGAGGTTTCATACATGCCCCCATAAACAGTACCAAATTTTCATGTCGAGTTTTACGAAAAGTCGATACCTAAAGTAATAGAATACAACCTCACAGATAACAACATCGTGAGAAATACAAGATTCAAACCTCATTTCGAAAGTGGTCTAAAGTCTTCTCATCGTCTAAGTCGTCCATTTCAATCAGCTTAATTGCCACGTCACCATGCCAGTATCCTCGATGGACAGTTCCAAACCTACCCATACCTATCGGTTCTCCGATTTTTAATTCGTCATATGGAATGTCCCATTCCCTCATTGACAACTAATAAAATATAGATACATTTCGTTTATAAGTTTTACAATGATTATATACAAAATATTAAATCGCAAATAAATAACACTCGCTATTTTCAAAATTACCAAGGTAAAACCAACAGTATAATTTATTATTTAATCGATTTTTGTAAGATAAATAAATTGTGAAATTTTAATTATAATTTAATTAAAACGTATACAATATAGGTTTTTATTACTAGTGTCTTTACTACACTTGACAAAAGCTCCAAATGTTTTGTCCTCGAGCTTCATTAACAACGACGTCTAATCTTCAATCTCCAGAGAGACAATTATTAGACTTCGTCGTCACTGAAGACAAAACATCTAGTGTTTGCCAAATATAGACTACAGCAATTCAACCTGGAAGGTACTTTTACCCCATTTCTTTTAACTTAAAAAGGAACTCTGATTTATGATAAATTAAATTTGTATGATTATTAAATAATGAAAAAAATGAAACTCACGCTATTCTGCCTAGGCCACCTATGCCCGTCGGTTATCGTATCTGAGTCAGACACCTGACTGTCTTGCGAATCAACTCGAACAGGTGTTCTGTCGGAATCAGTACTCGTGCTTCCTGATGCTGAAGCAGTACGGTCGCTTTCTTTCGACTGCTGTGAACTGGTCAATTCGCGACTGTGACCCGAAGGAAGCGGATGCGTCTCTAACGTCACCTCGCCGCCTATTTCCTGATGTGACACATCTATAAAATAAAAGTGAAAAATCAGATAATAATTATCCAAAATCTTCGGATACATAAAAACTCAGTTGCTCAAGCAGTTGATTATAACTATTGTATAATAAAAAATGGATACCTGGAAAATAAAACTGTTGTTTCACACTGGAGTGGGGTGTGTGAGACTGCTGCAGGGCCGGACTCGAAGGTGTGGAACTGTTACAACTGGACGTATTGGAACTTGAATCTGGGGGCTAAAACAAAAAAATTGTACATAAATATTCGCTCAATTAATATTCTTTATTTTAATAGACATTACCGGAAAGGGTGGAATGTTCATCGAAGGTTGAGGGTGAGAGTGTTTCCGGCCTCCTGTAAGCGAATTAATAAGATTTTTCGCGTTACTGACCCTGCCAGTGTTGGGTGAATGATAAATTGGACCTATAAATAATATTAACATTTATTTTTCAATAAAAACTGAATAATATGTCTCTTATTTATGCTGTACATTACCTTGGACGGTTTTTTTGAACTCATCCAGATATTCAGGAGGTAATCCACATGATGGAGCTACTTTATCCTCACACTCCCTATGACATTTGTACTTGCAGTCCTTGCATTTTAAACCGGTTCCAAAATAAATTGGTTTAGAACAGTATCCACAGGTTGCCATCATTTTAAAGGTCTTGGTGAACCGATGGGCTATCTGATGACCCATACTGGGCATCACCGTAGGTGTACGAGGCGATTTTGGTACTTGTAAACTAGTCACCGCTAAAAAATGTTCATTTACAATCATTCAACACATTACAATAATAAGAAATTTATAAATCGATTAATAATTTCTTTGAAATTAATTCTAGAAAAAAAAATACATACATTTGAAACTGCTATCATCACTATCTGTACCAGCGTTATTGTAAGGGGGTGATTTAATGGGACTATTTAAAATAGGGCTTGCATAACCTGCAATCCCTTCAGGTCCAGGTTCTGTTGGTAATCTTGTTCGTCTACCAACTGTATTCACCTGAATAACACTGAAAATTTACATTAAAAATGAATAGTGACTTCTTATCCACTTTAATGATAAAGGACATTTTTAAAAAACTTACTTGGAATTGTTTGTCACCCCATTTTCATTTTTTGAAGGTGCTAGTTGTGATTCATGTGATTTGCTCTTAGTTAAAGGATATGAATCGGTCAAAAGGGTCCCCGTATTTTGGATACCAGTTAAATGTTTCCTTCTTGGAGGAGGAGTTGTTGGGAACTTCATACCTATTTTATTATACAAAATAAAAACCACTAAAACACAATTTTTTAATTTAACTTGCCTTTTCCTCTGGTCTGTAAAGGTGGCGTTAAAGGAGGTGCTATTTCAGTCTGTGCATTTAAGGAATTAATACTAGATACCGAAGAAGAAGGTAGAATGTTTGAAGCCTTATTATTATTATTTAAAACTAAACTCTCCTCAGAAGGTACTGATGCTCGAGTTGCTCTAGACCTAGCAACTCTTGGAGAAAGACCAACTCCTTTGAGGTGATGGTGTCGATCCCAGGAGTCCCAATAAAGGTGCATATCAGTTGCATCATTATCACCCCTCTTTAATACATCTAAAACATTACAATTTATCTCTCCATAAACAACTGTAAATGCTATAAAATGTATTAATGAACATGTAAACAAGAAGTACTTACCAGTATATCTTTTTAAATTATGTAATGCCCTACAAAGTCGACTTAATTCTTCTGGCCTAGCATTTCGATCGTTTAATATTGTTCTAAGTTCATGTTCAGACTTCTCTTGTAACTCTTCAACGGAAGAGATCCTGTGACAGAGACCTTGAATAGAATTTTTTCCTAACCCTACTACTTGCAGCCATTGAGTTAAGGAGGGAATGTGTTTTAGATCTCCAGTTTTCAACTTCGACTTTGTAACAAGTTGATTCGAAAAAAGTTTTATGAGTTTTCCCTAAAAATACATGATTTTTGACAAGTGTCTGACAGGTAATTTACAGGTTAGGATCGAAAAAAGCGGAACATGTATAAAATAAGATTTAAAAAGAAACAAGGAAAAAATATTCTTTTCGTACCTCTAAAGTTCTTATTTCTTGTTGAGTAAGTTCTGCACTTGTTGCACATTGTGTACGCAGCCCTTCTAATCGTTCTGCAGATACATCAATCATTGACTGTATTATATGTAAATTCCTTCGTAGCTCTTGCTCTGCTTGCTCATCGGCCATCCCAATATCACAGAAGGGTTACAAATTATCATTTACACCTAAACCGTACAACACAAATATATACATATCACTGTCTTTTCAATTATTCAATTATAATGATTTCGGAACTTTAATTCCGTTTACGACACTTCGCCATCTTGAAAGCTTCTGTAAAGAAAAGAACATGAAAAGAGATGGAAATATGAATATGAAAGAGAGTGAAAACAAGGCAGCTTTTATGAAATTAGACTTGGCGCGAATTCAAAATCAAGGTCAAAAGAAGTCAAATACATTTTTCCTTTTATTTTCAAATAACAAATACTAACAACTATGACGAATTAAAAATTCCTAGAGAGGTTAAGATTTAGAGATTTAAAGTATTTTCTAAAAATTTAACACTTATATTTAGTAGTAATTACCTTTAGAGAATGAAAAGGAAAATTTTGAAAAAGAATTTAAGACAAGCCTCGGTAAAACACACTGAAAAAGGTAAAAAAAGGGAACAAACT
>NW_020439030.1:2132750-2135206 GCF_000699045.2 Agrilus planipennis
AAAAAAGATTATGAAAAAATTAATTATTATATAATAATTAAATACCTTCGCAAAACACAATCCAATTGTGCCAGTACCACAGCAAACATCGACAACCGTAGTGTCCTTTTGTGGATTTGCAATTTCAATTGCCGATTTATATAAAACTTCTGCCCCTAAAGTATTAATTTGAAAGAAAGCCTGCGGAGAAATGCGAAACTTTAATCCCAAAATGTTTTCGTAAATATGCGTTTCTCCATACAAATGTTGTGGTAATGAAACATCATCTTGCGATTTCCTTAAAAGAGTAAAAATCATTAAAAATTCACATAGAACAATAAAACTCTTTTAACTCACTTTTTGACAATAGCCTCATAGTAAAGTGAAGTAATTTTAAGTTCTTTACCAGGTCCGACCGAAAAGAAATCGACCAAATCTTTCTTGAATTTCTCAATTTCTTCTTCTGAGAGGTCTTGGGGGTGAATACCAACTACCAGCATTAAATGATCTGCAGCACAACGTACTGTGAGTTGCCTAAAGTTACCAGTTTGAAGTTCAGGATTGAATACTTTTAACTTAGATGAACGAACAAACTCTTGAAAAACCTAAAGATTAATTTTTCATTTAATTTTCTCAATTGTATAACTTTAGTAACTCAGGATCACACTTGTGGCTAGCTTCTAACAAATTAATGGAACATGTGATTGAAATTTCATTTTTAAAGCATTTCAAGTGTTCATTTAACCTAATATTAAATAAGCCACCTCTTTGTCCAATGTAGCTATGAATGATTAATGATAACTAGAGAAAGTTAAACAAAAATGGTTAATACTTTTGCAGATTTCTTCATGGATTCAGGAATGTGGTTTAAATTATCCAAAGGAGCTACACCAGTTACTCCAGTAGCATAACTACCTATTCTAAAACCCACTGTAGGCAATGAAGTTTCTTGATCAATGCCAATTGTAAATTCACATTTATTTCGATATCTGATGAATAAATAATTGAATAACAAAATGACCCACCAAAAATAAAAAGATAATTTCTTACCCTATAATAGTGTTTGAATGTCTTACATTATGCATTTCACAAATTAGACCATTGTTACACTCTTTTTGCTTTTTAATCCAGTCTCTGAGGGATGAATTTTGATGGAATAAATTATTTCCTAATTTCAATAACACCTGACGAATACTTTCCTGTTTCTGTTGTAACTAAAAGTTTGTAGGATAATTGTGGAAATTCGTAATAAAAGAAACTAACAAATAAATACCTGCTCTTCATAAGGTACATTCCATAAAGGAATAACAGATGCTTTCAAACGTTCTTCCTGTGTTTGTTCATCTGTTTTAAACTTCTTAGGAGCATTCTCACAAGCTTGGTCATCTCTACGTTTTTTCACCAAAGGATCAGGAGCTGGTTTGGCTTTCTGTATGATATAAATGTACTTTACCTCATAATTTATTTAATTGTAGTAGTAAATATTACATAAGCTGAAAGTTCTTTTCCTTTCCATTTAAATTTATTGATTATTTTAATAGCATTTTCACGATCTTCTTCGCTTCTAAAGCAGACAAAAATATATGGGCTATTTCGTCTTGGTATTTTAACTTTATTAGAGCCCAACTTCAATTTCTCATTAACAAGTTTCTTAAATTCCTAATTAATAAACTTCATTAAAACAATAAATCCAAACTGGTATCAACAACTTACATTGATTCCATAAAACTTTGGTAAATTTTTGATTTCGATTTTAAATTTTTCGGAGGAAAACTCTTCTCTATTTAAATACGCATAGGGATTGGTTTCTTCACAGTTGTCTGTCTCATTTATTGTGGATACAGCGGAGGGTGCACCTACACTTTCATCATTTTCCATTTTAATTTAATATTTAAAACTGATCAGTAATTGATGTACTATTCTTATTCTCGTCATATATATATATTTTAAATTACGTTGTAACATTAATATTAAAAATATTTTAAGTCATATACAGAAAAACAATTACAAAACACATAACCCTAAATTTTTTAAAAATTAGCACGTGTAAGTATATTGCCCATAGATAATAGTATGGCATAGATTGTATATGGTGTATTAGGTAGGTAGTGCCCATAGATACAAGAGATTTATGGTAGTGCCTATAATCCATGAAAAGTGTAAGAAAATATATTAAGTTGTTGAATTAAACTTTAGTGTAAGCTTCTTTCTATTCATGTCATAAATACAAATTTGGTATTATTATTAAACTTCAATACTTAATTTGATATTATATTTCTAGGCATTGATTTTAAAACACAGACTCGGCTGATCGCGACAGGTGGATAGGGTGAGAAGGGCTCCTAGCCAACCTCTTCTTGGGCAACTTGTCCAGAATGTTCAAGAGACGAATAAAATCGGGACGATCGCCTGGACGATATGACCAACACAACATTAAGATGTCCTAAAACAATGTAAATTACATTTACTTCGGGGTA
>NW_020439030.1:2136056-2158752 GCF_000699045.2 Agrilus planipennis
TTAAATATTCAGATATTCAAATATTTAAATATCCAAACATTTGATTATTCAAAATTTCAAATATCTGGATACTCAAAAGGAAGATTCAAGTGCTGTGGCTCGCATATATTTGACGAATTAATTAATAAAAGTAATAAATAAGTTTTCGGTTCCGAATAAAAATTAATGCAATATCAATATTGTAGATATTAAAATATTTATTTCACTGAATATATGATTGTTCAAAATACACATTCACATATTGGATAATTTGGTTATTCAAATTAAATTATAAACAAATATTTGAATAGATAAATTTGAAAAATTCCGTCTCCTAGTTAAAATACGATAAATTCACTTTATGTATTTGATGTCAAATAACACAAGCCACGAAACATATACTTATAATACATATCTTTTGTATTTATTGTTAAAAAATAAACCAGTTTTATAAAAAGTTCTGTCTTTTTATTAATTTTTTTTTCTTCAAAATTCATCAATTTTTGACCCCCCCATGCAAAAGTACAACCGCGTCTTGTCTAACCACTCCACCCCAGTTTCTAGTTTTAAGACACAAACCTTAGTCCCTTTCCATCACTTAAATAGGGTACCTACAATGGTTTTTGTGAGAATTATTTGTTGCGTATAACTGATAAACTACGACAGGGGATTCACCATTGCAAACTACAATTAGGGAAGGACTGAGAAAACTTATTGATGTTTTCCCCAAAAATCGTTTACTGCACAGATAGTGGAATATTGCATACTTGTTGGGATACACTACATGCATTAATGATATCCTTATTCTGAGAAAAAAAATACTTATTTGTACAGAATCAATATTATGCGCAACTTTTATTTGAAAAATTTACCTAATGTGTACTATTTCAATCTCGAAAGGAACTATGCGTACTTTTTGGGTCACACTGTATATCTACACCTATTGTATCTGTTTCAGTGTTTCAAAAATCGTTTTAATTAATATTTTTCATAATTAATTTTTGGGATGTACAAAGCTAGCCGCGCATATATAAAATATGCATGAACGAGCGATGATGTAATCGCAAAAGAATATAAAACGGAGGTACAAAACAACAGAATCTGCGCGAATTCGAGGTCAAATTGGTTGTATTTTTAGTCATCATACGAATATTCCGAGGGAAAGACGTGCAATTCACCAACTTTGCGATATTCTAAACTAACAACAACTAAAGTGGCAATATAACTTATTTACTAAATAACCGATCCGTCCACTTGAATATTGTCGCGGGTGCCCCCGGTATTTTTATTAAGTATTTACCGGTGAACTTTCTCCATCACAATGTTTTCAGGATTTGCATGTAAGTTGACCATTTTTTTTTACTTTTTTTAAAACGCATTTGTTTTTCTATAATTGCGCCAAAAACGGATTTCAATTGTATTATTGATAAAATTTGTTTTAAATTAATACCTTACTATAATTATAATTGCGACGCAACTTACACACTGACTCACTCAGAAAATATTTTCCAAGTCAACTATTAATTATACACATAATACAATACCTACATATCCACATAATTGGAGCTCGGTACTTAAATATTATTTTAGTGTTTGTCTTAATAAGTTTTTCTATTAAGTACAAAATGTTTAATAATCGGCTCCTTATTAATGCACCCTGACCTACATAAAATTTTATTATAATATAATTGATAAAACAACAGATTTAAATATACATAATTTTTTGTGCATAGTAAAGATCTAGTACGCCGCGGAAATAGGAAATAGAACGAGCGAAGGTAGTTATTGATTTCGTCCTTTCCGCAAAGGCCTAACCCACTTCTTTTTATGCTGGTAAGGTCATCTAGAACCCATAAAGTAAAGGCGTAAAATAGACGAATTCGCATAGTAACAAGTTCAAATGGATATGTTTTAAAAGTAAAACAAAAAACTGAAACAAAGTTAAATTTTGGTCTCCGTCTCATTTGGGTCATAGTGTAAGTTTGCGAGCGATTTTTTTTGGGTGATTTCCACAGAATTAAAAACAAAAAACGCTCTTAATATTTATTCAAAAATGCAAACAATTTGTTATAAGTCCTAGATAATTAATATAATAATATAGGTACTGTTTATAGTTTATACATATTTACTTATTTTTAGCAAAGCACCTAACGCTGATTTATTAAAAAGTACCTAGTAATTCTTTTTAGGGATAATAAAAACACTCTGTATGTACACGAACATTATGTTTCTTACTGCGTTTTGCAAAATATGTATATAAATAGATTTCTAAATTCTTCTGGATATGTAGGAAGGGAATTTATTTACTTTCTTGGTGCCTACGCATGGTGCTCTATAAAGATCTCTCTTTTCAGAATAAAAAATTATTCTACCTAACTAGATAAATAATAACATAAATATAAGATTTACAAAAATGATTTATCCATTAAATTGGAAATAATGCTTGTCTCATATTGATTAATGCAACTGCAAACACAATANCCAGCTCTCAAAATTATTTGAACAAAGCGTAACAACCCGTAAAAAATTTGAATTGCATTTATTGGACTTATTCATTATTTTATTATTTATATAAAAAAACGACTGAAGGTATTTGTACGAATATTCCTATACCAGTTGTACTTTTCGAAAGATGATGCCGTCCTTTTACGTAGTAGGTTACCCTCTGGTTGGTTATAAACTCGCCACTAGTGTATACCTCTTATAATATTGAAACTTATTTAACTGCTTAAATTAAACACTTATTAAAGTCAGTACAGGTAGGTATAATAACACCGTAATTTATTTTTTTTCCCAAGAAATGAAGTCAGTGAGCTAATCGATGGCATCATCTTTTTTTCAGTTACCATTAGACTCCATCTAATAGGCATCCACCATTTATTACATTTACTGGACGAGTCCATTTAAAAACAAATCAATGCTAATTTTATATCATTGCAACACCAAACATACCGCAATGTTTATATTCGTTCGTTACATTAATAAAAAGGTCGACAAAAACTGTAGCACGCGAGAATTGCATGAAATAAGTATACAGTAGTGGCGAGTCAAGAACCGAATATAGATATACATATATACACTCTTATTACTTGCATTCAACAAAGGGCGGCATGATCTTTTGAAAAATACATGGTATAGGGAAATGCTTTCAGCCAAATTTTTATACAAATAATGCGACATAGAAAGGAAAACTGCCGACAAAGTAATGTGCAATGTTCGGTTAACTTTTTGCCTTACTTGTATAGGTACAAGTCTGTGTTTATAAAAATCAAAAAAATGGCAATATCTACAATTATATATAAAAAAAATTATGAGTGCTGTCAGCACAGGGCAAAGTAGTATTACGTAAATGAAAGTTAGTATCTGCAGTTTCTTATGCTGAAGTGTACGATGTGTTGTACACCTATTTACAAACAATTCCTTTGAATTTTAATCATCGATTACTATACATCTATTATAATTGCCGACATCAGTGACAGTGAGACAACAATCGAAAAAGAATGATGGGCGACAACTACAACAATTAGAAAAGAATGATGGCCGACATTACGTCATAACGACAACAATTGAAAAAGAATGATGGCCGACAACTGCAACAATTAGAAAAGAATGATGGCCGACAACTGCAACAATTAGAAAAGAATGATGGCCGACACTACGTTATAGTGGAGCAATAAAAATGGCCGGGGGCAGGGGGAAGAATTAGTATTAATAAAAAAAGAGAGATAGATACGTATTTGTATAATAAACTTCAAGATTATTTACAAATTTCCTTTTGGAGGCAGATAAAAAAGACATGCGACAAGCGTTCTAAGATCGCATCGCCTAACCGGATCGGATGCAGTGGATAAAGGCGTTAAACCAGAAAATAAAAAAAAGTCGAAAAGTATTGACCAGCAGCAAAAAGTGTGCAGTCTAATTTGCTCGTTCGTTTAAAACCAATTCCTTGATAATAATTAAAATTTACCAATTCAATCAATTTGTGGCTATTAAAAGTTGTGGCAGGTTAAGAATTAGAGCCACTTTATCGAGTATAACTATTTTAAAAAACTATTTCGAGAATTGGCAGCATTGTCGATAGATAATTATAAACTAATAAATATTAGGTTTTGAGGTCAAATGCCTTTCTAAACATATAAATAAAAATAGATCAGCAAACCTAAAGGTATTGTAACCTAATCATTGTTGCTAAATACTTACATTTAAACATATGCAAATTGCTAGTTTGGTACACCAAATTGATATTCATTTAAAGATTAAAAAAGAAATAATATTAAAATAAAAATATCATTTCAGATAATTTCAATAAATTGCGGAATAGGTACATTAAAATCTTCTATTAATTGGATAATTTTAAATTGCACCTACTGAATACTGTATATATTATTATTTTGATAAGATCTTAAACAAAGAATTTATATAAAAGAATAGTACAATATTGCAATAATTAAATTTTCAATACAAATTGAATTAATTAGAAAATTATCAACTGTGTGTAAGATACAGAAACCGAAAACTGAAAAATTAGGAAACCACAAACTATTAATAACCACATACGTGTACGAATCATGAGGAATGTAAAATAGAAACGCAATATTATTTCGTCCGTTAATATTATAATACACGCAGTAGAAACATTTTTGGCGACATCTTGGAATGGTGTTTCTGAATTGTTTGTAACTAGCCCTTTAAAATGATACCCCACATGACCTATAATCAAAATATTCGGGTTACCCTATCGAATTCTCTTTATATTAATTAATATTTTTCATAATTAATTTTTGGGATGTACAAAGCTAGCCGCGCATATATAAAATATGCATGAACGAGCGATGATGTAATCGCAAAAGAATATAAAACGGAGGTACAAAACAACAGNAAGTTATATAAAACATTATTTAAATATCTTTATCAATAGGGTAGGTTAGGTTAGGTTATCGGGTTTTGTTCAAGTGACCACCCTGTTTCGATCCCCCACCTCTACCCGCTTGAAAATATTTTTTTTATTGAATTTTATTTGAATTATAGTCTATGAAAATTGACAAAATAATTAACTTTCAACCCCCATAACTTTTTATGGGGGTGAGACCGCCGCAAATTCTTTATGGGGTTTTACTCAGGTGACCACCCTCTTTCGATCCCCCCTACCCCCAACCCTCATAACTTTTTATGGGGGTGAGACCACCACGAACTTTTTATGATACAGTGGTAGGGGAGACCTCCTCTTTCGATCCCACCCACCCTCACCCCTGAAGGACATTTACCAATATTCTTTGAGCCAATTTTCCCGTAGAATATGTAGAATATCTTTCTGACTTAAACTAACCCAGCTCTCAAAATCATTTGAACAAAGCGTAACAACCCGTAAAAAATTTGAATTGCATTTATTGGACTTATTCATTATTTTATTATTTATATAAAAAAACGACTGAAGGTATTTGTACGAATATTCCTATACCAGTTGTACTTTTCGAAAGATGATGCCGTCCTTTTACGTAGTAGGTTACCCTCTGGTTGGTTATAAACTCGCCACTAGTGTATACCTCTTATAATATTGAAACTTATTTAACTGCTTAAATTAAACACTTATTAAAGTCAGTACAGGTAGGTATAATAACACCGTAATTTATTTTTTTTCCCAAGAAATGAAGTCAGTGAGCTAATCGATGGCATCATCTTTTTTTCAGTTACCATTAGACTCCATCTAATAGGCATCCACCATTTATTACATTTACTGGACGAGTCCATTTAAAAACAAATCAATGCTAATTTTATATCATTGCAACACCAAACATACCGCAATGTTTATATTCGTTCGTTACATTAATAAAAAGGTCGACAAAAACTGTAGCACGCGAGAATTGCATGAAATAAGTATACAGTAGTGGCGAGTCAAGAACCGAATATAGATATACATATATACACTCTTATTACTTGCATTCAACAAAGGGCGGCATGATCTTTTGAAAAATACATGGTATAGGGAAATGCTTTCAGCCAAATTTTTATACAAATAATGCGACATAGAAAGGAAAACTGCCGACAAAGTAATGTGCAATGTTCGGTTAACTTTTTGCCTTACTTGTATAGGTACAAGTCTGTGTTTATAAAAATCAAAAAAATGGCAATATCTACATTGTTTTGGACTTTTTAGGTGAAATTTGTAAGATATTGTATATAAACAATAACAAATTTCACGACAAAACTATTTATGTTCATGAATACTTGCATGTATTATTAAGCGCATGAATCATAACGGCGCTAGAGCGGCAATGTATTATTAATACAATAATAATAATAAAAAGTTATTACTGATGTACAGTGTTGAGCAAAAGTTACAGCTCCTAAAAAAATGAACTCAAACACAAACTTTTAGGTTTATGGTTTATGACAAAGGAAGTTAGCTGTTTTTATAAAATATCATGTACATCATATTAAAATGAATTATCCAAAAAAAAAATAAGTAAATATACTTTATCTGAATTTCATATTTCAGCTTCTTTGAGAAATTTTGGAAATCGAGTAGCATCGATTTTCGAAAAAAAGAAGAAAGAAGTAGCTGAAGAGGCAGAAGAAACGGAAAATAAAGCAAAAGAAGTTCTTGAAGAGCAACTTACAAAAACCGGGGAAGTAATAAAAGAAACTAAAGAAAATTTGGAAAAGAAAGCGGCAGAAGCAGGTAATTACAATACCATCAAGTTTTGTAAAGACACATAAGCAGAAAATTCAATCGTTTTTTATTTATTTAGCCGAAGAATCCAAAAAAGCAGCAACTGACACGTTAAACGAAGAATTAAAGAAGACTGGACAGGTTATAGACGAGAAGTTACACGAAGCTGGTAAAGTGGTCGACCAGAAAATACACGAAACGGGCCAATTCATCGACAACAAAAAAGGAGAAGTGGCGCACAAACTGGACGAAACGAAACAAAAAGTGCAAAGTGATGTCAGACAAGCCCAACAATTTGTTGGTAATAAACAAGCGGAAATCGCAAGGACTGTGGATAACACGAGGCATCAAGTACAGGAGGGTGTCAACCAAGCCCATCAGTTCGTCGACAATAAGAAGGCAGAAATCGCTAAAACGGTTGACTACACAAAGCATCAAGTTCAAGATGGCGTCACTCAAGCTCAACAATATGTAGATAACAAAAAAGCAGAAGCAGCAAAAACAATTGATCACACAAAGCATCAAGTTCAAGACGGTGTCAATCAGGCTCACCAATATGTCGACCACAAGAAAACGGAATTAGCAAGTAAAATCGACAACACCAAGCAGGTCGTGGAGAATGACATAAACCAAACTCGTCAATTTATAGACAACAAAGCTACCGATACCGCACGAAACATCGACAACAAAAAATCAGAAATAGCAAAAACCCTTGATAACACCAAGCACCAAATTGAAGGAACCTTACACCAAACAGGCCAATATATTGATAATAAGACGACCGAAACCGAAAAAAATATCGGCCAGTACATCGATTCCACGCGTGATTCAGTGGGCCAAAAATTGAACGATACCAACCAGTATTTGGACTCTAAACGAGAACAGATTAAACAAGGGATGGAAGAAGCCAACAGAAGAGCCCAAGAAGATAGTAGCGAAATCGCACAATTATCCCACGCTTTGTTAACCAAAGGACTTATTTCAAAATAAAGGTAATTCTTATGTATTGCATTAATTTTAACACAAATTATAAACACAGGACAAGTGAGTGCCATGCTTAAGCGTCAATAGTTCTGTACCCTATCAAATGCATTTTAAGTATAAAGATGTTGAATAATTACAATTTTTTGGGCCTAATTTCGAATATGGTTTTTTATGGCACATTTCTGGCTATTGTNGGAACGGAATGTGATTTGAATTGTGTGTCAACAGATTTTGATCTCTTATAGAAATATTTCGTGAAAAAAAATTAGCATCTATAAACACTATAACGTCCTTTTTAGCATGTGGTGTGATAAGTAATTTGAATCGCTCTTTGCATTACTAGGAGGATATTAGCACCATACGACGATAAAAAATTTTAACACTATAAACTTTAAACTAAAAAAGGAATAAACTAAAAAAGGAATAGAAAGTAATCAGTGGCGGTAGACTCGTAAAAGCACAAAGGACACATGCCTATTCCTATTGTTGTGAAGAATAGGGTATTTTTTGTCCATTAATTTTGTTAATGATGTTAAAATATTTGTTACAAGTCACTGCAAAGGTTTCTGTATGTTAGGTTTACGAGATCATTTATTCGAAGGAAATCAATACGACTACGTTATGTGGTCACGCAAAAAACTGTGCCCGCTCGTACGATATACTCAGAAACCGTCACTGAAGTTAACGTCTAAAGTTGATTGCCCTCAATAATTACTGGCGTACGTTGATATTTATCGATTTACTTTGTTAAAAAAAAATATTCATACGATTTTGAATTTAAAAAATCGTACTCGTCTAAAAACAAATAAAAGGAAACATCTGGGCCGAAAAGCAAGTATTTTCGTAGACAGAGAAAACAAAATAAATAATTTGACTTAATTTCTCACAAACCGCAAGTTCGTTTTCTGTGTTCCACTTGTGCGCCGGTCACTTCGACTGGACAAGGGCCTCCAATGAGTTACCTACAGAATTTACGATATCAATTTCTCCCATCGTTGAAAGTATTGTAGATAGAAATAATAAATAAACGTTGTATTTTTCGTCTACTGCTCGGTGAGGGAAAGTCGAAGAATTTCTTCCAACATCTTTTCCTCTTTTCGCTTCTGTTGTTCTGCCTCTTGCTGTTCCTGTTCGGACAACATTAGCGCCATCTGTAGTTCAGAATCGCTATCAGGAGTGCTATTGCCTCTTGAGTCTGCGCAGTTCAGGTTTTGTTGATATAAAGCAAGACTAGCCTGGATTGCTCTACAAAAGAAACAAAAATAAACTAGCTCACTAAAAATAACTGAAGTAGCTACTCTAGGATTTTAATCATGGGTTTAAGTATCAAACGTTTCGCGGCTCATTACATTATCATCTGTATATAGCGACAGTGAAGAGCTGCGAAACATTTGGTACTGCAAGCAAAGACCACGGAGAAACCCAAGCTTGAAATTCGAATACAGGCCGAGAAAGCCCAAACAAAAAAGTAAATGATCTACACTAACAAAAAAGTATAGTTAGCTGGTTTTGCTAATAATTCTTAGAACACCTTGAATAGAAAAAATGAAAAAGGAAAATTATATTAATTTTACTTATTTAACATTTGTATAATAAAACTCTATTTGGTGCGAAGTCCCAAAAATATAACATATTCGACTAAATGCTNGTATTAGGTAGGTAGTGCCCATAGATACAAGAGATTTATGGTAGTGCCTATAATCCATGAAAAGTGTAAGAAAATATATTAAGTTGTTGAATTAACAATAAAATATAAAATTTAATACCTTTTGTTGATATTAAACATTTACACTGCTTAAATTTACTTGCTCGTCATTTTCTCTTTCACATTTTACATTTTCTTCATTAACTTCTAATGGAACATCTCCATTATTTGACTGTTGAGGAATATCTTCATATTTTTGGAATCTCTCAAAATAAATTATCAACTCGCAATGCTTCGTAAATGGAAACATATCTACAGGGATTGCCTTAAGGGGAACAAAAGGATCACCTTGAATAGTTTTTGATGCAGGTCTGCCTAAATCCACGAAATTTTTCATTGCAGCAGTTGGATTGCACGAAATGTAGACAATTTTCTTAATTTTCTTCGTTTTCCTAAGTTGCAATATTGCTTTTTGATCTGAAAAAAAAATGTTACAAGAAAAAACAGGAGTTAAGAGAGGAAGAGGTAGACCTAAATTAAATTACTATGATGATGCAGTTCTTTTTCAGGTAGATATTCAATAGTGCAGCTAGCACATATTTACCATGACTTTTTTAGCATAAAGCAACTACATATTATAGTATAGAATACTAACATATTTTTAAGAAAAAACTTACGCAAACCAGCTCTAGGAGGATCTACGACAGTCACAATGTCCTCGTTTTTCGTCCTGTATAACACAGAACCAAGTATATCTTCAGCTTTACCAGTAAAGAACTCGCAATTTTCTATTTCATTTATTTTAGCGTTCTCTTTCGCATCTATTATGGCTTGAGGCATTCAGGAGGGAATCCACATGATGGAGCTACTTTATCCTCACACTCCCTATGACATTTGTACTTGCAGTCCTTGCATTTTAAACCGGTTCCAAAATAAATTGGTTTAGAACAGTATCCACAGGTTGCCATCATTTTAAAGGTCTTGGTGAACCGATGGGCTATCTGATGACCCATACTGGGCATCACCGTAGGTGTACGAGGCGATTTTGGTACTTGTAAACTAGTCACCGCTAAAAAATGTTCATTTACAATCATTCAACACATTACAATAATAAGAAATTTATAAATCGATTAATAATTTCTTTGAAATTAATTCTAGAAAAAAAAATACATACATTTGAAACTGCTATCATCACTATCTGTACCAGCGTTATTGTAAGGGGGTGATTTAATGGGACTATTTAAAATAGGGCTTGCATAACCTGCAATCCCTTCAGGTCCAGGTTCTGTTGGTAATCTTGTTCGTCTACCAACTGTATTCACCTGAATAACACTGAAAATTTACATTAAAAATGAATAGTGACTTCTTATCCACTTTAATGATAAAGGACATTTTTAAAAAACTTACTTGGAATTGTTTGTCACCCCATTTTCATTTTTTGAAGGTGCTAGTTGTGATTCATGTGATTTGCTCTTAGTTAAAGGATATGAATCGGTCAAAAGGGTCCCCGTATTTTGGATACCAGTTAAATGTTTCCTTCTTGGAGGAGGAGTTGTTGGGAACTTCATACCTATTTTATTATACAAAATAAAAACCACTAAAACACAATTTTTTAATTTAACTTGCCTTTTCCTCTGGTCTGTAAAGGTGGCGTTAAAGGAGGTGCTATTTCAGCCTGTGCATTTAAGGAATTAATACTAGATACCGAAGAAGAAGGTAGAATGTTTGAAGCCTTATTATTATTATTTAAAACTAAACTCTCCTCAGAAGGTACTGATGCTCGAGTTGCTCTAGACCTAGCAACTCTTGGAGAAAGACCAACTCCTTTGAGGTGATGGTGTCGATCCCAGGAGTCCCAATAAAGGTGCATATCAGTTGCATCATTATCACCCCTCTTTAATACATCTAAAACATTACAATTTATCTCTCCATAAACAACTGTAAATGCTATAAAATGTATTAATGAACATGTAAACAAGAAGTACTTACCAGTATNTGAATGTCTTACATTATGCATTTCACAAATTAGACCATTGTTACACTCTTTTTGCTTTTTAATCCAGTCTCTGAGGGATGAATTTTGATGGAATAAATTATTTCCTAATTTCAATAACACCTGACGAATACTTTCCTGTTTCTGTTGTAACTAAAAGTTTGTAGGATAATTGTGGAAATTCGTAATAAAAGAAACTAACAAATAAATACCTGCTCTTCATAAGGTACATTCCATAAAGGAATAACAGATGCTTTCAAACGTTCTTCCTGTGTTTGTTCATCTGTTTTAAACTTCTTAGGAGCATTCTCACAAGCTTGGTCATCTCTACGTTTTTTCACCAAAGGATCAGGAGCTGGTTTGGCTTTCTGTATGATATAAATGTACTTTACCTCATAATTTATTTAATTGTAGTAGTAAATATTACATAAGCTGAAAGTTCTTTTCCTTTCCATTTAAATTTATTGATTATTTTAATAGCATTTTCACGATCTTCTTCGCTTCTAAAGCAGACAAAAATATATGGGCTATTTCGTCTTGGTATTTTAACTTTATTAGAGCCCAACTTCAATTTCTCATTAACAAGTTTCTTAAATTCCTAATTAATAAACTTCATTAAAACAATAAATCCAAACTGGTATCAACAACTTACATTGATTCCATAAAACTTTGGTAAATTTTTGATTTCGATTTTAAATTTTTCGGAGGAAAACTCTTCTCTATTTAAATACGCATAGGGATTGGTTTCTTCACAGTTGTCTGTCTCATTTATTGTGGATACAGCGGAGGGTGCACCTACACTTTCATCATTTTCCATTTTAATTTAATATTTAAAACTGATCAGTAATTGATGTACTATTCTTATTCTCGTCATATATATATATTTTAAATTACGTTGTAACATTAATATTAAAAATATTTTAAGTCATATACAGAAAAACAATTACAAAACACATAACCCTAAATTTTTTAAAAATTAGCACGTGTAAGTATATTGCCCATAGATAATAGTATGGCATAGATTGTATATGGTGTATTAGGTAGGTAGTGCCCATAGATACAAGAGATTTATGGTAGTGCCTATAATCCATGAAAAGTGTAAGAAAATATATTAAGTTGTTGAATTAAACTTTAGTGTAAGCTTCTTTCTATTCATGTCATAAATACAAATTTGGTATTATTATTAAACTTCAATACTTAATTTGATATTATATTTCTATTTATTACGAAATATTTATAGAATACTTACTACATATAATAACACATATTACATTGCAATCATTAAACGTAAGATATGATAAAAAATCCTATTTCATATTTAGAAAATTACACAAAATAAATAACGTTAAGCCCATTGAAATACGTATACATATCTATACTCATACCAACGTAGTCATTGAGCTGCTATAGAACCACTTCCACAATAACACATTTGTTTACGATTGTCAAAGTTTGTAGGTTAGATAAAAAATTTGTAAAAGTTTATTAACAATTTGAGTTACAATCGCCTTATTAACGTTAACATGAATAAAAAAAATTATGGTACTTTCGAAAATGCTGGTTATCATCGAAGTACAGAATTAGATGCAATTCATCCAAGATTTTTATCAAAAGAATCATTGGAGAAAGCTAACGACTACCAGAAGAAAAACTATTTTTACTGTGACAAGTGTAATTTGTACATAAGTCCGGATGCAGTTGCTTTAAATTGGCATTTTGAACAAAAAGGATTGCCCCATCAACCCATTGGAAGTTGTTTTTACTGTCAGGGTAAGGTTTTTGAGTACTATCGTGGCGAAAGCAGAAGACTCTATCACAGTTGCAAAAGGTAAAAATTCTTGCTAGTCATCCTTTTATCCAGAATTTTTACCTTTTATTTTCATAATGTGGTAATTTCTTGTATTAAAACATAAAAGTGATATCTGTGATGTACCTAATGATCATTGTTTAATATTTATATTAATTTACTCTTTACCCAGTAAAAAAATACCACATACTGCTCTNACTGTGTCGGTGTATTACCATTACCAAGCTGAGTATAACCAGGTGGAACATCAAATGCAGCGTCGTCCACTATACAGGTTATCCTATCCTCGTCCTCAATCCTATTGACCATTTCAACGGGAGTGTCCATCGCAAATATATTCCCAAAAGTTATACGAGCATTCAGAACATGGAACAGGGGAATTTCTTAAATACAAAACAGAAAAGGTTATCATTTACACTATCCCAAATTAATAATTATTAGGAAAATTAAATTATAAAAAATGGTTATATTTAATTAAAGAAAGATTTTATTACTTAGAATAATACAAAGAATAACAAGACCTTTAAAGGACTACAATTACGTTTTATTGTTACTTATACGAAATAAGGAATGTTTAGAAAAAGGATAAACTAAGAGAAATTTGTAAAAAATTGAAGTAAAACATAAAGAAGGGAAAAGTTGCATTTTTGGCATAAAGAAATTTATTTGTTATCTATTCGTACCTATTTTGACCGGAAATCCGGATGGCAGTTGCATTTGAATGAAGTTTTTCAGTTTGGCGAAATGAGAGCTAGAAATCGCCATGAGATCAACGATAGGCAGAATCTGTTCTGGGAAGGATAGAGGGTACTTTTCGCACAGCCAAAG
The DNA here is from genome assembly GCF_000699045.2 of Agrilus planipennis. Lineage (NCBI taxonomy): Eukaryota > Metazoa > Arthropoda > Insecta > Coleoptera > Buprestidae > Agrilus > Agrilus planipennis. The sequence goes on from NW_020439030.1 coordinate 2,149,963, forward strand.
GGTGGCCTTGAACTTTTGTAGTTTTGTATTTATTTCTCTGGGCCTTCCAATATCTCGACCTGTTAAATCTACTTCTGAATCGAAATATTCCTCAGGTCTGATGTTACAAGGATTCGTGTTATGAAAATACTCCTCCTGAATAAATACAACAAAAATATAATAGAGAAGAAATTAACTTAACTAATTAAAAATACAATAAACCCATTCAAAATTAAACCCTTAAAAAAGATACCTTATTAATAATTGCAGCTGCTTGATTTTCTTCAACCTCAGCTATTCCTAGGAAATTTTGCAGGGGACTTTTATTCTTACTTCTAGCTAAGGCTTTGTCGATTTCAGTCAGATGTTCGGTGCGCGTTTTTGTTATCAATTGGACGTTGTTTGCACCAAATACTTTGCAATCGTGACCGTTTATGTTTTCAGTTTTATCTGACCTCCAACCAAGAATACCTGCTTTATTCCTGATTAAATAAAATGTTGCATTTAATGTATGTGAATGAGAAATCAAATGAGTATTGTATTACCTTTCAAAACTAATTTTGTCAGTGTCAACATAGGTGGTTACAATAGGGGTAGTGAGACGATGAGAAACGGATTCTTCAGATGGGACCAAAACACCCATTGAATCATTAGGAACCTTCATTTGCTCACAATAAACTTGTTTGGTATCGTGGTCTACCTCCATCATTGTAGCACCCTCCTCTATAATAATAATTTGTGTTGTAAATAATTTACATAAAAAGAAAGACAGACTAGCATAAAATTGCAGTAGTTCTTTTGAAAAATGTTTTGTGAGTAATTGAAGATTACATATTTTATGCTGTTTTAAATAGCAAAAGCTTTTTATATTTAGTCCATGATTATGTAATTATGTAATCCTAGCAGCTACAAATCATTTAATTACCATTATTTTTAAGTTTGTGAAATTTATATAAATAGCTTCTAGAACCCCGAATAGTTTGAGATATTTGGATGGCTAAATAGAAATATAAAAATTTAATTACAATCCTTATTTAGAGCATTTTATTATTTTAAAGATCAAAAGTAATAATTATGACACTTACTATGACCCTGGAATATGTAACTTCTATTTCCTCTCTGCCAGTTGGTGTGGTCAAATCCTAAAAGTGTTGTGTCTATCCTAACATTAGAACCCTGCTTATATACTTTGTAGATGTCACTGGGACACATTCTAGAAACAAATGGAACTGAAAAGAAAAATAAAAATGAGTTTTGTGAAATAAAAGTAGAAACAATAATATTATACCCCAACTAGTGAACTCCCATTTCATTTCAACATAAAAATCAGGAGCCTCTTTAAGTTTCTGAAGTAATTCTGGAATACCAGCCATTCTATTAGAATATCTTTGGAAATCTCTTCTTTCCAAAACCATATGAAGCAACTCTGGATCCCCAGTTGCCACTGCTTCTTGGACAACTATAAAGAAACCAAAAATGAAATTTAAGTTTGTATTTAAGTAAAACAAATAATAATTCACATTAGTAAATACTCTTAATTAAAAATTTAAAAAGAATATTCTAACCTGTCCATCCATCCAAGTTCTCACAGTTAACATTAGCTCCAAAATTTAATAATGTACGTACAGATTCTAGATGACCTAATGTAACTGCAAGCATTAAAGGTGTCCTACCCCTGTTATCCTTCTTTTCAATATCTTGCTAAAAGCAGTAAAAAAAATAATGGGTATGATTCATAGGAATGAATAACACCACTACAAAAACTATCAGGTACTTATGGAGCTTCAATTAAATTCAGATGAATCATTGAGTAAAAAGACTCACTGCATGTCTTGATAATTCTTCCTCCAGGAGTTTATATTCGTTATTCCAGACGAACCAGTGCAAAGGGTATTGTGATTTGATAGAATCTATTCCCACCATTTTTAACTTAATAAATTGTAATTACTAAACTTTCCTACATAGGTTCATTTTCAGCGATGAATGCATTACTTAATTAAATTTTAGCGTATTATATTAAAAGGTCATTGACAATGCTATCTCTTACTTGCCATTCCGACAGAGGCAAAAATGAGAGACAGTGGTCAGATAAAAAAAGTGACATGATGACACTTGATGACATTTAAACTACATAACCTATCTTCTAGCATTTGCTTGTAGTGGCTCGGTAACAACAGCAGATTTTCTTATTTTCGAAAATTAACCAATTTTAGCTATTATTAATTAGCTAAACAATTGCAAAACAGAAACTACATATTCTGAAGAACGAATGAACTCAGTCAATAAATATTAAGTGCTTATATTACTAATTTATACAACCTGAATTTTTTTTCGTTGTTTAACTTTAAACACATTTCATTTTAAAATTATTCCGGTACTTCACAAATAAATATAACCTCGAATATAACTGACATAACCTGTAAGTGAAGCGAATAAAACTGTTTTTATTTAAAAAAAAATTTTAAGATGAGACCAGAAAGTAATAAAAATTTACCCTGGTACAGTTTTCTTTTATTTTTATTCTAAATACATACTTAATATTGTTAACTTTTTAGGGTTGAGAAATATCGTCCCAGTACTTTAGATGATCTTGTATCGCATGAAGAAATAATAAAAACGAGTATGTTTTAAGTTATTTTTCTTATTTAAACTTTGTTTAATGCAAATGTTGCTTTATTTTGTAGTAAATAAGTTTATAATACAAGATCAGTTTCCTCATTTATTATTTTATGGGCCCCCTGGGACTGGTAAAACAAGTACAATTCTTGCTTGTGCGCGACAGCTTTATTCACCTAAACAGTTTACGTCAATGGTAAAAAATGGGCAGAATATTTTTTTAGGGTCATGTGATAAAATATATATTAGGTTTTAGAAATGAATGCCTCTGATGACAGAGGCATTGGAGTGGTTCGAGGACAAATACTGACATTCGCTAGTACTAAAACCATCTTCAAATCTGGATTTAAATTAATTATTCTTGATGAAGCTGATGCCATGACCATGGATGCTCAAAATGCCCTAAGGCGGAGTGAGTATATTTTGTTGTTGTTATATTTGTTTAATATGGTGTTTAAATCGCGACTAAAGAAAAAGATATGTGAAAAATTCGCTCAGATGAGAATCCTTTGAATAGATATAAAAAAATAACATTATTAATGTTATAACAAAATTAAAATGAAAAAAGTTTTTAATGCTTCAGAAAAATTATGTTGTAGAGTATTTCAAATACTTTTATTCAAATACATTATAAATATAAATCTGGAGCACCCTGTGTATCGCGTATATTGATGGAGATCAAAAATATTCTTTTAATTAACACCTTCAGACTAATTGTATTAAGAAACAATCATCGAGTGTTTAGAGGTATTCAAGTATTGCAAATGCAGATGTGGAGGCGAATGGTTTTAATTTTTTTTTTATTTATGCGGACAACAGGAATAAGAAGAACATAGATAACAACATAAGAACTATAAATGAATTGATAAATTCAAATCATTTGCTGACTGTTTGGTCTTCTTGTTCATGCGTTATTTAAGTCAGCTCTCTTGTAGCATCAAGCCTGATCATTAATTTATGCAATCATAGATTATTCCTGTTTATTTATGGAAACTTCCCGTAAATTCTAGCTCAAGTTCAATATATCCAATAAATCGCTGGAAGGCTTATGATGAGAGCTTTCCAATGAGCTACATCTCAATGGTCGAAGATGGGAGGGGGACGATATGAGGGAGTGAATGTTTAACAGATAAATAAACCTCTGGTATAGGGCATGCTCCATATCATATAAAAATGAGTCATACATCTTTGGAAAGCTAATGATGATGTATTATTCATCTTATTTATGTATATGTTGAATATTCACCCCCTCATATCTTCCCTCCTCCCCCAACCTTCGACAATTGAAATAGCTTATTAGAAAGTTCTCGTTATAAGCTTTACCACGATTTATGAATTTAAGCATTAAAAAAACTTTTTATGCCCTATTATTCAGCTTGCAATTTTCTTGTATGTGTAGAGGGTTGGGGATCTAAAATCAACCGATGTAGCGGAAAAGGTGCTACTTTTCATGTTTTTGTGTTATTGAACTTTTCCTGTAAAATATATTATTGTCCGGCAAATTAATCAAATTGATTTATGTGTTTGTGTTAAGGCGTTAAAGGATCCATGGTAACAGAGGCCTCTAAAATGACAACTTCTTAATTGCACTCTTATTTTAGTAAAACGTAAGTTACACATATACACGCGTTTTCATACATCACTTTACAAAAATCGAATTAACACTCTGGTGTTTCTTCCAAAATGAAAGGTAAGTGAAAGTCAATTTTTTTTTTCATCCAAATTTTTATTTACNAATTTTTTTTTCAGAATTGGCACAACAAAAACAACGTGATTCTCACTAATATAACAACACATAGCTTTTTTATTATTGTATAAGTCTTTTGCGCTAAATGTAGGCCGTACTTTCATTCTTTACTTATTTAAAAAAAAAAAACAAAAGCTGAAAAGCACACGCGACAGCACTCTGTTGCAAACAAGAAGTAAATATTTGTATAAAACTTGTCAAATACATGTGCTATTGTTATTATTCATTATTTTGTAACTCATCGTCAGTTTCTATTTTTGTGCCTTAAAACATTTAATAGATATTACAAATAATACTCTGCTTTAGGTTTACGATTTTTTTTTATGTTGTGAAATATACTACTCTGAACAACGCATTTTTTGCTATGAACATATATACCTATTTATAAATGTTTCAATAGTTTAAAAAATATATACAATAAAAGATGTGATTTTGTGTATAAATTTTATCAACTTGTAATATGTAGAGTAGATATGTATGTAACTATAATGCAAACATAATAAATAAAATCTATTTTAAGTTGATTTCATTTTTTGATGCTACACAAATAGGCTCTCGAGAACTGCTACAATAAATTTGATAAAATTCATATAATAGGATTTTTTGTGCTCAAGAATTCGCGATTAAACAGTCTCAATTCCGGGGAAAACCATGACAACCGTAAGGAAAACTTGAGGAAAACCAATCGGACATATGCAACCCAATATACAACTGCACATTGTTGTTACATATACATTTGGTATTTTTTACCTAAGGAAAGTTTAATAACCAGATACTGGAGAATAAAAAACTTCTATGTTTGTATACAATTATTATGTTTAATTAATGTTAAAATTACAAATTAGTATTACTTAAAAAATACCTACAAAAGATTATAAATTAAATTATAATCTAAAATGTCCCTCAAGATTCTGTAGTTTTAATACATACGAAAATAAGTCGTTTAAAACTCCTTATTTTTTTAATGATAATTAATAGACCTTGCAAAATTAAATGTTGCCTGTGTTTTTGATTTATGAATTTAAGTTAATTAAGAAAACTAACGTTGGCTTGTATCTCTAGGTTTATAAACAATACCCCTACTTTTCATTTCCCTTATAACTCCAGCAGGTAAACGCCCAGAAACAGATATAGCATATATTCCTTTACAAAACCGGTCTACAAAAACATTGAAAAAAAATAGTACGACTATACCTAAATAAAAGTTATGAAATAACTTACTAATTCTTTGCCACTTGCACACCCAGCTGTCTTCTGGACTCATGGCAGCAATCATCCTGTAAAAGTAAGTCATTAGTTTCTACATGTTACAACTATATAGAAAATTTACCCATCAAAATTAGAACTTGTGCAGTCATACACATTATCTCTATTGTTCTTCATTCGAAGAAACTCGTCACAATTATCGCAGCCTTCATATTCGAACTGATCGAAAGTCTAGAATTATAAACGTCATTAATTAAAATATTTACCTTTACTATATTACCATGTACCTTTATTAAAGAACAAACCAAACAAGCTCGAAGGCCACGTAAATCTTTGGGGATTGTTTCTAGTGTCATTTTTGTATTTTATAAGCAAACAAAACCTTTAAAACCTTGCTTAAAACTACAAAATGTGTGGAATACCTGCATCCACTACTATGGCACTACACAAGGTTCTCCGAGACAAATATGGAATACATAACCTGAGTAATTTTTTTGTGTTTTAAAGAAGTTTGTTATTTCAATAATGTAATTTAAAACGGTATCAAGAATATTTTATCGTTAGTTTAAACCTTTAAAAAAGTTATACACTTTATTAATTTTTAATGATTTCACCTNCTTAACATTTCAGTTCGATGAACGATTTGCACCTACTTTATTATCGGCTTCATTCTTGTCTTTATTAAATAAATTCCTTTTCTAAGAATCTACTGCAGACAATGTATAGCCACAGTTATGATTGCCAGTTAACCTAAAATGTTTTTGAAGTTTCAAATGCTAATCCTAATAATTTATTGTTACTGTTAATAAAAATGACTAAAAAGCGAAAGTTAGAGTCCTCTAATCAGGTAAAGGTTGAGGTCAAAGAGGAAAATAGCGATTATTTAACTGCTAAAGTCCGATTAAAAGGTGTTCTTAAACAGTTAACAGAAAATGAAAAATCCGAATCAGATTCTTCGGATGATGATAACAAAGGGTATCGGTCACATAAGAAATAGTGAGTAACTTTTCTATGTCTTTTATTTACCAGTATTTAGTATTTAATAAGTACTGCAAGCACAACATTTATTTAGCGATAACAAAAATAAAAACGAGCTGTCACAAGGGACCTTTCGAAGCACATATGTAATGAAATTATTTGATAGAAGCGTTGATTTAGCACGATTTGAAGAAGATACCCCTCTTTACCCAATATGTAGGGCATGGATGGCAAATCAGCCTCGTAATCCCAACCCACAAGTAGTTGTTAAGTATGGCTTTAAGTCTTTGTAAGGTTTCAAAATTTAACAGCAACTTATTACTATTTTAGGCGAAGGTATTCTTCACCTGAACCTGATAGTCATTTACACCTTTGGAATGGTCATGATATTAGGGATATCACAGTACTGCCTAAGCCCTTAACACCTTTTACATCTAGAGTTCCTTCTCCACTACCAGAACAAAAAAATCAAGATAAGGCTGAAGTGAACTTAAATTATGTATGAAAAACAGTACATTGTTATTTATCAAAAATATTAATAAAAAATTTATTGTTTTAGAATGAGAAACCCCCACTATCAAAAGATACTTTAATAAGGAATCATCTGCAAAGGTGGGTTAATGTGAAAAAGAAATGGATCGGAACTGCACTAAAAAATGAAGATAGATACAAAGAAAGTATGAAAATCTTGCAAACCATTTATAATAAGTAAGCTAGAATATTTTTTAATGGTATAGTATAATAACTCTTGAATTTTTTAGGGCACAAGAGTCAATGGAGTAATTCTATTTTGTTAAAAAAGACAAAAACATGCAAATAGTAGTCAGATGTATTTCCTTATTTATAAATAACGACATAATTCATTGTGTAATAATAAATATTAAATAATAAACACATCGGTCATCCTCTAACATTCTTTCTGAATCATTTACCTAATTTTAGCTGTAGTAACTTTGTGTATAAAATTACAGGAATATCTTTGTAAGTTCTATGAGCAAATCTAAAATGTCTACACTCGATTAGCTTTTGGTTTTTTGGCCATTTAAGCATAATTTAGTATATTAATTATTTTTTAACAAATAACATTCTAAAAATTGGTAATAATTTAAAAATTTCTTGCTAAAATATTTTTTTTATTTTCTTCGTTTAAGAGATACAGGAACGGAATGTGATTTGAATTGTGTGTCAACAGATTTTGATCTCTTATAGAAATATTTCGTGAAAAAAAATTAGCATCTATAAACACTATAACGTCCTTTTTAGCATGTGGTGTGATAAGTAATTTGAATCGCTCTTTGCATTACTAGGAGGATATTAGCACCATACGACGATAAAAAATTTTAACACTATAAACTTTAAACTAAAAAAGGAATAAACTAAAAAAGGAATAGAAAGTAATCAGTGGCGGTAGACTCGTAAAAGCACAAAGGACACATGCCTATTCCTATTGTTGTGAAGAATAGGGTATTTTTTGTCCATTAATTTTGTTAATGATGTTAAAATATTTGTTACAAGTCACTGCAAAGGTTTCTGTATGTTAGGTTTACGAGATCATTTATTCGAAGGAAATCAATACGACTACGTTATGTGGTCACGCAAAAAACTGTGCCCGCTCGTACGATATACTCAGAAACCGTCACTGAAGTTAACGTCTAAAGTTGATTGCCCTCAATAATTACTGGCGTACGTTGATATTTATCGATTTACTTTGTTAAAAAAAAATATTCATACGATTTTGAATTTAAAAAATCGTACTCGTCTAAAAACAAATAAAAGGAAACATCTGGGCCGAAAAGCAAGTATTTTCGTAGACAGAGAAAACAAAATAAATAATTTGACTTAATTTCTCACAAACCGCAAGTTCGTTTTCTGTGTTCCACTTGTGCGCCGGTCACTTCGACTGGACAAGGGCCTCCAATGAGTTACCTACAGAATTTACGATATCAATTTCTCCCATCGTTGAAAGTATTGTAGATAGAAATAATAAATAAACGTTGTATTTTTCGTCTACTGCTCGGTGAGGGAAAGTCGAAGAATTTCTTCCAACATCTTTTCCTCTTTTCGCTTCTGTTGTTCTGCCTCTTGCTGTTCCTGTTCGGACAACATTAGCGCCATCTGTAGTTCAGAATCGCTATCAGGAGTGCTATTGCCTCTTGAGTCTGCGCAGTTCAGGTTTTGTTGATATAAAGCAAGACTAGCCTGGATTGCTCTACAAAAGAAACAAAAATAAACTAGCTCTCTAAAAATAACTGAAGTAGCTACTC